>NC_136906.1:33481005-33508505 GCF_949606895.1 Notothenia rossii | reverse complement strand
ATCAGTATATCTCTCTCTTTTTGATTGTGTGTGTGTGTGTGTGTGTGTGTGTGTGTGTGTGTGTGTGTGTGTGTGTGTGTGTGTGTGTGTGTGTGTGTGTGTGTGTGTGTGTGTGTGTGTGTGTGTGTGTTTTATGTGTTTCAACTCCTCACACATACATACACTGTTCTCCTCACACTCAAATGAATTACATGCCACATTTAATTTAATTCTTAGAAGAAGAGAATAACTTAAAAAGTAAAACAGAAATATAAACAAATAAATACAGAAATAATCATTATTAGAAACTGTGTATGCATATGCATATATATATATATATATAGACCATCCAAAACTAACATATGTTTATTATTTTGGCAAAATCATTTATTTTTATATACTAAAGTTAATTATATACTTAAAAATGCAAATGGGCATTCAGTTAAGAGTTTTTTTTTGTCAAACCTATACATATTAATCAATGTTAATAATAGTTACTAGCCGAAAGAGTAAAACATAGATTTATTTTAGATTTGCAATCAATGATCTGGAGGAACCAGTTTAGGAACATATGGTAAATGTTATAGTTAAAATGATCTTAAATCCAATCAAATGAGAACTCAAAATTACAAATGAAACACGAGTAATTTATTTTACTTTGTTATTAGTCTGGTTTGACACTGGTGGTGATATAATGGTAACCCTCACAGACACATTTACAGATCAACTGTTTAAATTATTTTTTGAACTTTTCCCATTGTATTTAAATGTCTTAATTTCCATTTGATGTTTTGGATCAGATCCACACACACACACACACACACACACACACACACACACACACACACACACACACACACACACACACACACACACACACACACACACACACACACACACACACGTACAACATGCAAGTAACACACACACACACACATACACACACAATTATTCCCAATTTGCTGTCCTTATTGAGTTAGGGAGCAGGAACACATGCTGAGGGGCCTCGTTGATCGGAGGGGGGGATTTGTAGTGGCGCCATACTGCCTAACCCTGTCCGCCCCGCTGCTCTGTTCAACACACACACACACACACACACACACACACACACACACACACACACACACACACACACACACACACACACACACACACACACACACACACATAAACACAAACACAAACACACACACACACACACACACACACATACAACATGCAAGTAACACACACAAACACACGCATACAACATGCAAGTAATACACACATGTAACACACACATGTAATACTAACCTACACATTCCGCTTCACACTGGACAAGCTGGGGAACAAATTGAATTGGAGTTTTTTTGTAAATGTGATTTGGAGCACCAGGTCTGGTTGGAGAGTAGGGTTAACCGTGGGTGACGAGGGGGGGTTCCTGGTCCAACAAGCAAACTAACATCAGCAGCTGCTTCAAATACTTTAATCAAGCAAACTGTATGCAAACGAGCATCTGTATCACTCAAACATTGACAAAGACAAAGAAAGTTCCAGAAGCATAGTACAGTCTAATGCATAATAACGTAAGCGGAACTAATACAGGGACAATAATGCTGATACCTCAATAACTTAATAAAAGCTAAATAAAATGTTGTTTTAGAGTACATTTATTTTTGTTTTTAGTATAGACAAAACTGATTCACTGTTTTAGTAGCTCCCATCTGTTATATGTTCCACTGTGACCAAAGTGTCCTGCAACACCACAGTTAAACATGAAGAAGTGGACCCTTAAAGGTGGCGGGGTGCTGAAAATAAAATAGTTTTTACAAGGCATTGATCACACACGTCAAGATGAACTGATTTTTACTCAGAGTGGCAGAAGTAGTCGTTAAAATAAATGAAGAGGCTATGATTACTGGATTGTTGACATTCAGGGTAACAGTATATTTAATGTTCCCACTAAAACCTCTAACTGCGGAGATTAGCAAGAGAAAATAAGTGCAGTTATAAGGACCGCTTCAGGTTGCTGGACCTGGGCTGCACCATAAATACATAATGATAGCTAAACATGACCTTTGCCCCCAGTTTTCCCGAGGCACCGACATGTCCCTGACTCGAGTCATGATCCACTTTGTACATGACTCAACAAAATCATAAAGTTGTTCATCCCAAATGACTCACAATTTCATTTTGACCTAATGACTTGGTGTTGTGTTATTAAAAACAAATGCATCAGTCCTTAAACTCATATACTTTGAAACAATCGGACAGCAGTCAATCATGTATCACAAGCGGGTAAATGTACTTCTCACAGTGAAGATTCAATGCAATTCTATTTGTGACAAGGAATAAAATACAAATCTGACCAGTTTGCTCAGAAATACAATGTGTTTAACTCATTATTAAACATTTTAAAACTTACTAAAATAACTTAAATTGGCACTTATTGTTAAAAGGGGTACATGGTGACTTGTTGTGACAAAGCAGGCCAATGACAACCGGCATCCACGTCACGAGCCCTCTACTGTCCAGTATCCAGGAGCAGTTTTCTGGACACCACTGAAGTACTGGAGCCTCCCCCCCCCCCCCCCCCCCCCCCCGACTGATGCCAGGACTGCTGAATGGCAGAACCAGTGGAACAGCCTTGGCAGCCAGACATCCCATTGGATGGAGAGAGGCATCACCCCAGACCAGTGTCTCCCTACTGGCTACCACCAACCTGGGTTGTCTGGAAAACAATAAAGCGCCTGCAAGTCGGGGAAGGACGTTGCGTGGCGTCCATGAAGAAATGGAACAACTTCCAATGCATGTGTATGTGGAGAATCACAAACAATGGAGCACATCATGAGAAACAGCAACGCCCCACAATGCACCGGAGACAACCTGGACCAACCAAATGCTGCTGCACTCGCCTGCACCAGCCACTGGAAAGAAGTGACTTGTTTAGGACCTGTTGCGTAAAGGTCAGGACTGTTTGACTTGTTACTTGATGGACTTCACCTGCCATGCAAAGAGAAACAGATTGAAGTGATCGCTCCAAACTCAGCGGGGAAGGTTTCGACACATTCCAGCCATGTGCTGACATGGTGTAAAGGCATCTGTCTGTCCAGGTTGAATGTGTAATATATTGTATCCTGCTATCTGTCAGTAAGCACTGTGGGGATACTTCACTTTTGACTCTGTTGCTTTAGGGAGTGAAGCAGATCCAGTGGTTTCAGCACATTCGATCTACAGATGATCTACAGATGTTAAAGCCTATATCTATTTGACCGGGGAAGGATCTGTGCGAGTGAGAGCTTGTAACGAACACTAAATTGTCCTAGTCCACAGACCTGATTCATTCACGAGTTATGGATACTTTTTAGCTATTAACTGACGTAACTACACTTTTTATTTTATGTAAAAAAGTTTAGGTCTTAGTGTTTAAATACTCTGTTACAAGTAAAAGTCTTGCATTGAAAATGTGACTTAATTAAAATAACTAAAGTATTAGCAACAAAATAAACGTAATCAATTCATTTTCTGAATGATATATATTGTATCACTGTATTAAATTATTGATGCACTAATGTGTTTGTCATTATCATTTTGCTTAACTTTAATGATTTTTTCTGATGTCAGGTATCTTAATCCTCCATAGCATGTCATAAGTTATAATTGATTAAATATTTGGGAAGTAGAAGTATGAAATGGCATTAATTGGAAAAACTAAAAGTATGGTACTCGAGTTAGGTACATAGTTAAGAAAAATGGTTCTGCATTACAGGCAGAATTGTGATCTGGCCACTGAAGATGTATACAGTATGTGGCTGGTGCCAAATCGTGGACTAAGCTTGGGATTGAACTCTATGTGATTAACTGTAAATAGAGTGGTTCAGTGATGGCGTATTTGTTTAGGCCAACCTTGAAGTTAGCATCACAAAGGCTCCCTCAACAAAAAGCTATGGGATTTCCCTCATTGGATTTTGGCATATTCAAGAGATAAACATAGACATCTCACAATTATGATACTTACATGTCTCTTTCAGGATAATCTATCAATCATAACACCACTTTGTGATTTTTGAAGCATAAATGCAACTGGAAGAAATAAAAAGCTAATGCTATGAACTGCATCACAGTCACATCACCACCGCTAAGCTAAAGACTTTATGATATTTAGTCGTCTTTGAATCACTTGTTAGCAACTGCTGTTTTTATGACACACCAAAGCTTCGGAAACTCACAAGTGGGGTATTTACTGACGTATTTGATGTCGTAAAACAAACGTGAAAATCTCATAAACTTGTGTTAACCACAAACAAGTTAAAAAAACCATTGACTTTGAGACAAGGGAACCGGACGGAGGTGGTTGAAGTGTTTTCCTGGTTTTAGCACTTGTTCCTGTACCACTCTAAAGTGCCTCTATTTAAAGAGAAGAGGCAGTACGAAGTCTCAGTGTGTCTAGTGTTCAGAAGTACAAGCAGATAGTGTGTGGAAGGGCCGACTTTTGCTGGGAAACTCCTGGCTGTAAGCCGTTTGAAAACAACATCCATCCTCTAAATGAAGCATGAAAATATTTTCAGACTGTTATTTCACTCTTTCAGGGTGTCAGACTAAGCGCTGAAGTGTTTCTTTCTCACATTCTTTATTGCCTTGCTGTGTTTTCTTTTCCTGTAGGCACCGCAGGGCGCTTGGATGGAAATTCTCACTTTAGCTTTGCACTCTTCCACAAAGACTTCCACTGAGGTCAGCACGAGAAACAAATCAATGGCCAATATTACAGGAAAACAATCAAAGGAGGCCAGAGGTCACTGAAGCATGAAAGGAAATACAAGATATATTTCTGTGTGCCAAAATGATCATGGGTTCATAGTTATCCTTAATTAAAAAAGTAGCTCACACACACTTTCTCAAGCCAAGTAATAAAAGTTACAAGCCGATGATCAATTATTCCCAAATTAATGAATATCCTGTCTTGTTGGAACACACCCACTCCTCCAGCACAGTGCAAACAGAATTCTTTCTCTCTCTCACACACACACACACACACACACACACACACACACACACACACACACACACACACACACACACACACACACACACACACACACACACACACACACACACACACACACACACACACACACACACACACACACACACACACACACACAGAGAGAGAGAGTCTACAGTGAGTTTCAGTACTGTCTGTTTGACTTATTTGCCTGGTTTAATGAGAAATATCACTTTACCACACATACTGTGAGCAGTGAAGGCTCAATGAAATCCAGGCTGTATAACATCTGTGAAGCCAGAGCTGCACAACTTTACATTCCATAAGAGTTAGCAGAAGAAGCTATATAGTGACAGGAGTAGTTGCACAAGTAGAAGAAGAAGTAGCAGTAGTAGAAGCAGTCTCCACAGTATAGGCATTCACAATAGTAAAAGGAGACACTGTAGTAAAACGCAGTTGCCGCAATAGAAGCAGCTGCGGGAGTACAAGTGGCCGCAGTGGTAGAAGCATTCAGAAAAGTAGATGATGTCACAGTTGCAGTAGTACAAGCTGTCGTGAAAACAAATAAAAGCGTTTGCCGTAGTACAAGCATTCAAAAATGTAGATGCTGTCCGAGTAGGAGAAGCAGAAGCAATACAAAAAGCTGCTGCATTAATAAAAGCTGTTTTAAAGTAGTAGAAGCAGCTGCAGACTTCCACACAAAAGTAGATGCTGTCAGAGAAGTAAAAGCAGTTGCACTAGTAAACGCTGTTGCAGTAGAAGTAGTCGCAGTAGAAGAAGCAGTTGCAGTAGTAGAAGTTGGTTCCTGTATGTTTAGTAAACCCACAGGACCAGTCAGGATCCCTACTACCACTTTAGCACTCCAAGTACTCTAGCTACCCTCACTTACAGTTTTTGAGTTGCTAACACACTAGAATGACACATAAAGCACAGAAATTGAAACTCATACCCACGAAGCAAAATCTCAGCTAAGATGTGCACAACTATAAACGTTGTAAGCCTCTTTCTTATGCATCACACTAAACATATTATACTGCACTCCTCACTGAAATCGAATCACTTCTTTGTCATTTCAAGCAACTTATAAAGCAGAGCCTAAAACGTGCTCTAAAAACTGTTTGGAGGTAACTTCTATTATTACTTGGTGCTATGTGGATAGAAAAGGATTGGACTTGCCCTTCAAAATACGTTCCTACTAACTAGGTGATCAAACGTCAAACTTTTCTGAATTTCAGGGCTAAATCCAGCCTTTGGATATGCATGCTGATTTTACAATCTGAAGAGAAGTACATCAATTCATTCGTGTGCTAACGTGTATTTTGAGTTGTATTTGTTCAATATATTAATGTTCTTTACATACCATAGCTCTGTGAAGGAATCAGACTTTGATTTTATCGTTAGAAACGTGTTTCAGATTTAGCACAGCAGTGTGTAACTGTCAAAGAGAATGATAGTATATAAAGTATTGTTTTTGCAAGGGATGAAAGATGAGAGGCTAACATTCACACACACCGTTTGAAGGAATTTAGGGTTCAGCAGTGGTCCAAGGACACTTTGAAAAGTTGATTACAGGGGATGGGGATCAAACTAGCAACTCTCCAATTAGTGGACAACTGCTCTACCTACCCAACCACAGATACCAAGATCTGAAGTGGTTTGCTTCAATGGGTGGTTGTGTTTAGTGGTTCCCTGAATGAGCACAACAATTGTAAAAAATTATGTTTCTAAATCCATTTTTAGCCAGATTTGTTTGTGCTTGTGACAACAGTAAAGTACCTCCATATATTCCACAGAGAGACACCATCATGTTGTAAATCTGCTGTTTTGGGTTGGGAAAATATGAGCTTACAGTTTTTTTCAGTTGCTAATACACAAAAATCTCACATAAAGCATACTTATTTAAACTCACACTCAAAGAGCAAAACTTCAGCTCAAATCTCCAAAACTCTAAACACACTTTCAGCCCTGCACCCAATTTCCAATTCAACTTACATGTAGCACTTTTTGCAAAACACTGCACACGGTTCTCTAAGTAAGACACATATTCACTCGTTTGCCATTTTCACTGCCATTAAAAATGCTACACACATGAACCAATCAACAAATACACGTGCCAAATGACCATAAACACCAAACTGCTTTATTGTTGACTAAGCAATCAGGATGTAAGCACTTGAACAAGGCTCCACATAATACCTGTTTACAACAACAATAAATGGATATATGGATAGCAGCAAGAGGAAGAGTGAGAGGGAGGATAAGAGAGAGGGAGGATGAACTGAAGTCAATTGAAGAGTTTATTTGCAGCATAACGGTTAAAGCTGCTTTTCATTTACTGTATCCGATAGAGAGGACACTTTTGGTTCACACAACTGCAACTGTGTTTGCTGTGCTACATTTTGTTGTGGAGAGAAATACAAATATTTTGTTTCAACAGAATATTGGTGTTTCTGCACATTTTTGTGATGACATTGATGTCAGTGCTATCCAGGGATGGATAGGACACTCAATACGCTTCTTCCCTCGATGTTTAGCCAGGGAAGATATTGCTTGTGATGGGGATGAGGTGCTGTGGCCAACTAGGCGGCGAGATGCACCCTAAGCACTTTCTCTCCTCTATTTGTTTGTTTTCCTCAAAGTTTACCTTTACATTTACTGTGTTTGAGGCATCATTTGTGTTCAATGAGCCATTTGGTGTGTTTATGTAGTTCTGAAGAAAAATGAGGTGTTTTGCACTTTGGGTGTGTGGTTTTGAGAATTGTGTTAAGTGTTTTTGAGAAAATGAGCCCTGTTGTCAAAAATGTGTTTTAGCAATTGAAAACAACTGTAAACTGAAAGTAGAATAGATCATGGTTAAATCTAAAACTAAAATGTAATGCTGATCATTATTCATTTGCTAAAGAAAGTGTGAGGCAGCATGAGCAGCACTATGAGTGAAAAGTGATCAGGTTATCTTTAGGCACACACACACACACACACACACACACACACACACACACACACACACACACACACACACACACACACACACACACACACACACACACACACACACACACACACACACACACACACACACACCCCCCACCCCTGCTGCCTGTGTTGCAGGAGCCCCCTCTGATGCTGTTAAGTGAGTCCTGAGTGAGACTGATGGGGGGGTCAGGACCTTCATACACACACATGAATGTACATTCTCAGTGTGTTTAGCATTTCAGTGACACTAATACACACACATATACATGCACACGCAAACATGTATGTGTATGAGATACACACAGAGACTCAGCAGGCACCCAGGAGGGGACAGTGTGTGTGAGTGGGGGGTCTGATTCTGGACTGCCTCAGGGTGTGTGGCAAGGGAAACAAAAAGCCTGGTGTCCTGCAGCGCTCTCCTCCCTCCTGCTCTTTGTTTTTCTTTTGTCTCCTCATCACGTTCATTTGATCTTCTTCAGCCTCAGACAAGCAGCATGTGGGATGGGTGAAAAGATTCTGAGGGAGAGTAAGAAAAAGAGATGTTTTTGCTTTTATTTCCCACATTTCTACTTGAAATGTGTAATTAAAACGGGTAAATGAAAGGGTTATTATGGATGGATGGATGGATGGATCCATGTAGTCCTTTCATTGATCTGACAGTGGATAAAGTAATCATAGATTACTGTAAAGTCACGCAGAGAAACTTTACACTTTGGATGTAAAGAGAACGTACCAATACTGTTTTGCTCAGTGGTGGAAAGTAACTAAGTAAATGTACTCAAGTACTGTATTTAAGTACATTGTTAAGGTACATGTACTTTACCTGAGTATTTCCTTTTAATGCATCTTTTTTTCTTAAGCAAATGTTCTACTTTATACTCACTACATTTAATTTACAACATTAGTTACTAGTTACGGTTGCAGGTTCATATTTTTGATATATCAATTGAATTTGACTATTGCATTATGATATATTATAATACCTGGCACATGTAAAACACGTTAATGGATTACTAATTATAATCCAGTGATAGATATATATTATTCTGAAAACTGCCACTTGGATGTTCAGTATTTTGTTATGAGTAAGATTTCGTTCTTAAGTATATTTTGCTGCCAACACTTTTGTACTTTTACTTGAGTAATATTTTAAATGCGGGACTTTTACTTGTATTTCCACACCGTGATTTTCTTACTTTTACTTAAAGTCCATGAAATGTCCAAAATAAACGTTATTCTGTGTTAATAAATCGCTTCATCACTTTCCACTGTTTCATTTGACATATCAACATCAATGATTCTTTCCATAAATACCCCCCAAATAACATGAAATGCGTGCCACTTTCCCGTGTTATTCCGCTCCGGTAGCAAAAAGCTTGCCAGCCATTAACCCAGCTGTGTGACGTCACACGTGGCAAACACCAGCCTCGTCTGGATTGTTTGTTTTGTATCCTTCCGCTATTTTCGCTCAACATATGTGTAACCGGACCTCGCTAAACTTTTTTTATCTAACAATTCATGATGGTGAAGCGATGTGTAGTTCAGTTTTGTGGTAATTCAAGCCTGTCAGGTCACAGTGTACACGAATTTCCGAAAAATAATATTGTAAATGACGTACTTTGTAAATTATTTACATCATGTGAAACCATTTTAACCAGTTCAGCTGCATGATTTATGTCAAATTACAGATTTGGCCATTGAAATCCCTGATAGCGGCCTCCCGATTCAGGGTAAGTCTTCCGTATCTCGGTTACAGCACATGCAGGCAGCGGGACTCTGATTTTTGGGCTGAGTACATCCCAGCACCAACGTACAAACTGTCGATAAGCTGTATATCGATACTTCCTAATGAAAAAAGAGTATACAGATTATAAATATATTTGGAGAAAAATAAAATGTTATGTAGTACTATTATGTAGCAATGTTTACAAATTGGCTTATAACATGATATTTCTATTTTACTTGTACAAAATAAATATGAGGTTATACATGACTGCTTGACAGAATCATAGACCTCTTATATATTTCCTCACATGTGTAGTTGTTTCTTTTCCCAAGCATACATTGAACTTGCATACACAGAAAACATAAAAGCCAAGCTGTTTTTGACTGCTTGAAAGAGTTTAATGGTATCTTTAAAAGTGTACCATATCTGTAGCAACTAAAAGTATTATATGAAAGCAAAGCTGCAATAGGCAGTTGGGTCAATCAATATTTACTTACTGGTGTAGTGGGCCATCAACTGCTCTGTGTTGTTGTTTGTATTGAAGATACGCTATTTTCAGTGTCCAAACACTGAGACAGCCTTCTCTAAAGCCTGGGTAGCTAATAATGCACCTTGATTTCTCGTCGGTGTCTTCTATCTGGTCAGTAGGTTGCAAACTGTCTATTTGTTCCATCACCTGCCAGATCTCTCTGCAGCATACACATTCATCTGCAGTGGGCATGCTTTCACAGCATTGACATGTACACCTGAATATTGTACATAACATTTAAAAAAAACAATATCTGCCGGACGGGTGAGGAACAGATGACAAATTAAGATTGACATTTAGTGCAGGTCAAATTAAATTAAACAGAAAATACCATTCAGTATTGCCGACTCGAGTCTCGCCGGCTGCGGAATCCGCTTCTCTTTCACAAGTTTCTGCCTCGTTGTTCGATTGCCGGGCAGGAGGCTCGTACTGATAAGGCAAGATGCCTTGAAGTGAAAGGCTAGCTGGTTCACTCTCTACTTCTGTAACTGAATCCAGATAACCCACCGAATCTGAGCTTGAATGATCGCTATCGCTGTCTGAAGTTGTCGCGTTGCTTGCCATTTTGACTGATTTGATCAAATGGCAATATTTGCCACGTGTGACGTCACCGCTCGTTCGGGAGTGATCGGGGGCGTACTCTGCAAACTTCGGAACCAACATCGTTTTTTAATTTATATGTCATTTCATTATGACCAAACTTTAAAAAAAATTAAAAAAAATTATTCTGGTGATATCTAAACTACATGTTAAAAAACACCTGTGTTAGATGCATTACATGGCCTTTAAGTATAACATTGGAGTACTTCTTTCACCTCTGGTTATGCCATTTGTATGACAAAACATCAATAATCTGCAAAACTGTCAATTTCTCTTGCTCTCTTTTTCCATTTGCTTTTTAACTTTTTTACCTTGAATCCTTTTAGACCCCGTTTACATGGAGACGGTTCGTGTTGTATCCGCTACTTTTCTCTTTCGTATAGCCCGTTCATTCACAAGAGGCCGTAACGGAACCGCGGAAACGGACCCCTCAAACGATAACGGGTCCCAAGGTGGATAGATCTGCAAACGGAACGCTCTGGGGGGCCAAACGGCTCCGTGTGTACGCCCTATACGATCATTTCCTGATAACGATGAAGCCAGAGCCCCACCTCTGCTGCTCACTGCTGTAGCATGGTCAGTAGCTACTGCTACTGACCATGCTACAGATGTTAGTGCAAAATCTACAGCTCCTTTCACTTGTAATACATTGAGGCCATGTGTAAAGAGAGTCGATCCACTGTAGCCGTTGATCTCCTTTTCTCTCTGATGCCCCATTTACACGGGAACGCAAACGCAAACGAACTGCAAACGAACCAAATTCGATATCAAAAAAGTCATCCGTTCACACGGATACGGTTCAATAAACGTCTCCCTTCACACGAGTCCGCTTGACCCGAGACGCTGTAGTACATATGCACTTTTGGTTTCAGGCAAGTTTTAATTGTTTTGTTGCAATGAAGGGAAATCTAACTGCTGCACCAAACTATTTTGACATACTGACCTTACACATTTGTAGCAAAATAGATTTTTCCCAGTCCTCTTTCAAAGTCACTGATGCGTTCATGTTATGGCTTTTTTTTTTACCCTCCCCTCTCTTTGTGCAATATGTTGGCTAATTTTGTTATGAATACATTAAGACGAACATGGATTCCGACCTGTCAATTTCTGACCCATTTCTCAGTGCCTTTCTCTGATTTACAATATCGCTACTAATACATTTATGGCATTATTTCCCCACCTACATGTCAATATATCTTCTAAGCTTGGAGGACTCTGAAAAGAAGATCATTGATTGGGAACCGATGTCAATACAGATCAATAACGCACTTATGGACAGCTTTGGGTTGCCCAGGCAGAGGCCCAACCAGGAGGCTGTTATTCCAACCTGAAGCTCCACATCAGTCAGTGGGCTTTTTATAATCTTACCAATTCCTTCAGTCTTACCATACCATATGGATCACACACAATCCTACTGCTGTGAGACGCTCTGGTAGTTCTTCCATATGAGATGCTCTTCTCCACAACAACATTTCCTCACAATATAATCGGAACTCTGTTTAGACTCGAGCCAGATTGGAGTCTTTTGTAAAGCTCAATGTTTGAAAAAGTGCATACCAACAACATACCATTTACGATAATTAAAACTGCGGAAAGGGAAACCTTTATCTATTAAATACTTGCTACAGTATATACAGCGTCATAATAACTAGGTCATTACTAACCAATAGCTAGAACAAATATGGACATTTCAGACAAGTAAGCAGCCTAATTTAGTTCACTTCTTCGGTTAGTTACTTAAATTGGTGTGATCTAAAATACACAAACTGTAGTTAATGGTGAACTCTGAGGTCATTTGAGGTTTTGTAAGATTTTCTAATTTAATTTTAAATGTATCCTCTGATACATTTAAAAAATGTCAGTGGTAATTTTTGAAGAAACTGAGGATATGGGAAGAAGTTGGACACCAGCTGGGATTCCAACAAGCTAGCCCATATCTACATCCATCTCTACCTCAGAAAACACACCAACGCAATAATTTCTGGACAGTAATATTTAAACAAGGTGACTTTTTTACACCAATCTGACAGAACATAGGACTATGGTAGGAAAAAGGAGGACTCGTGCGCCTTATAGTGAATAATTCACAAACTGAGGCTGAAAGGATTGCAATTAGCTTGAGGTGAACCTTGTATGGTTCGTCTAGCAAATACAACTTTGATAAATCTGAATATGAATCAGGTTTATTACCAAGTTGGTTTACACATATAGGGAAATTGCTTTGGTATATGTGGTGCATACCTCAACAACATGGCATCCACGGCGCCATCTTTGTTAAACATCATGGGAAATTGATAATCATGGTAAACATTATACCTGCTGAACAACAGCATGTGTACATGTAAACAGCACTATAGGGGGGTTTCTTTGTTAGGGATGTTCAGTATTTGCCCTAAAATCAACAAATTGTACGTCATATTGAATATACAACGTTTGGAATAGGCCTACACCCTAAGCATTCGTCTTAGACATTGTGAACATTAGGATCTCCATCCTGTGATTCCTCCTCTCCACTGTGTGTCTAACTATTCTCTTCAATGACCATTCATCCTCTTTTCTTTCTCTCCCCCTGTCTCTCCCTCCAGGAAGCAGAGGGTGTGTTAGGTAGCTAATGGCTGTATAGGCTTTTTATTTCCCCCAGCCTCTAATGTGGTGCTCACACACACAGATGGACACCTACACACCCAAATCCCGCTGTGACATCATGATGGAGTGTCAGGTGCTGCTGGTTAATTTCTGCCTCCATGTGAGTGTGCAGCAGAGGTAAAGAGGATGGGGATGAATACTAAACAGCCAGCTAATGATAGCTATTGTGTGTCTGGATGTGTGTGTGTGTGTGTGTGTGTGTGTGTGTGTGTGTGTGTGTGTGTGTGTGTGTGTGTGTGTGTGTGTGTGTGTGTGTGTGTGTGTGTGTGTGTGTGTGTGTGTGTGTGTGCGTGTGTGTGTGCGTGCGTGCGTGCGTGCGTGCGTGCGTGCGTACGTACGTACGTACGTACGTGCAGCAGCCAGCTAATGATATCTATTTCCTTAGTGAACAAGCCCACTGTGTATCTCTGCAGAGACAACTGCTGTTTCCCACTTCCCCTGCTGACTGCACACACACACACACACACACACACACACACACACACACACACACACACACACACACACACACACACACACACACACACACACACACACACACACACACACACACACACACACACACACACACACACACACACACACACACACACCATAACAATTCATCCTGCTCCCACAATGCATTTAGGCAGCCTGGCATACAAAATGGCGGTGGCTATAAGTGAGTGATGGTGAGATTCCAGTTGTCACGAGGAGGTTTTACTGAGCAGGATGAATGTCTATGTGTTTGTTTCACAATATCACTCCATCTGTATCTTGTTAATATTACTTGGAGACACACATTTTTGCAACAACCACCTCTAAACATTTGTCTGAAAAATAAGGTGCAACATGTAGAGATTGTAAATGAAACTTGAAAATTCATCTCAGAAGCAAAGGTGGAAGTGGTGTGATTTTCATTTGTGTCCTGTTTTATTTTTGAAATGTTTTCTCTCCTTGTGTCGTGCCTGTTTTTTACTTCCTGCCTCTGTATGTTTTCCCGCCAGTTTTGATGATGCCCCGATCTGTCTTTGTTTTTCTTTGTTTTATTTTTGAGTGTCCCGATCTGTCTGTTTTCCTGTTTTATTTTGAAAGGTGTTCACCCCCTGTCTTTTGTCTGTTGTTGCTTCCTGCCTCTGTGTTTCCTACCTGTGTCTTGTCTTTGTGAATAGTCTTACTGGTGTTTAAAGGGGACCTATCATGCAAAATGCACTTTTGTACGTCTTGTATATATGAATATGTGTCCCCGGTGTTCCAGGGAACTCACCAAGTGTCAGAAAACACAACCCTCTCTATTTTCCTCCTTAGCCAAATCTCTAAAACAGGGGCTGCAACGGATCTGAAAAAATCGGATCCAGATTTCAACACTTTTCTACGTCACCAAGAGGTGCTCCGCTTATTGGTCAACTCTCCACCTATCAGGGGAATGAGACACGGTCACGTGCATTTCCAAACCTCTCATTCGCATATACTGTAGGACGGATTTCCGTCCATTTGGCTATTCAAATGTTAACGAAACGGACAGACTTCCGTGCACATCAGCGGCTGTTGGATTAAAACAGTTTAATGCACTTTTAACACTCACGTACCCAGGATTCCTGCTCCTTTCCTGGGTTACAAAGTGAGGTGACGCAGCCTGCCTGCCGCTGCGCTCTGCCTCTATCCACAGAATTAATCCCCGCCTTTCAGATACTTATTGCTGGGTCAAACTCTAAGTTACAAACTGTACACATTGCATTGGGGGGGGGGGGGGGGGGGGGGGCTGGGGTTGCAGGGGTAAAGTGCTATTTTTTACAAGGGGGGGGGGTGGACCGAACATCCTTTAGGGGGGTCGTCGCCTCCTCAAGGGGGGTCCGGGGGCATGCTCCCCCGGGAAGATTTTTTTTTTAAATATTGAAGTTAAAAGTATCAATCTGGTGCACTTTGAGAGCAACATTAACCCTACCTTAATATAATAATAATAATAATAATAATAATACATGGGACTTTTATAGCGCTTTTCATGAAACTCAAAGACGCTTTCACAGAGAATTTAAGAAAACACAACAAAAAAAGACAAAGAAATACAAAAAGAGATAAACAAAACAGAAAAAAATACGGGGGGAGTGGGGTGGTCAGTGGTTGAATGCAGTGTTGAACAGGTGGGTTTTGAGTGATGTTTTGAATGCTGTGAGGGAGGAAGAATCTCTGATGGATTGGGGTAGTGAGTTCCAGAGGGTGGGTGCAGCAACGGAGAAGGCTCTGTCGCCCCAAGACTTGAGGTTGGTCCGGGTGGGGAGGGACAGGAGGTTGGCAGTGGCAGAGCGGAGGGAGCGAGTGGGAGTGTGTCTGTGGAGGAGGTCAGTCAGGTAGGATGGGGCCAGGTTATGGAGGGCTTTGTACGTCATCAGGAGGATCTTGTACTGAATTCTCTGGGGGATGGGGAGCCAGTGGAGCTTGATGAGGGCGGGTGTAATGTGTTCACGGATTCGGGTGTGGGTGAGTAGACGGGCGGCGGAGTTCTGGATATATTGAAGTTTGTTGAGGATTTTTGCAGGTGAACCCTAGAGGAGGCTATTGCAATAGTCCAGACGGGAGGTGATGAAGGCGTGGATGAGGGTTTCGGCAGCAGTGGGAGAGAGGGATGGACGTAGACGGGCGATGTTTTTGAGGTGGAAGAAGGCTGTCTTTGTGATCTGTTTGATGTATCAGTTGAAGGAGAGGGTTTGGTCAAATATGATGCCTAGGTTCCGGATGTGAGGGGAGGTTTGAACTGGGAAGCCGTCTATGTTGAGGGTGAAGTTATGGATAGGTGTGGTGAGCTTCTTTTGTCCAATGATTATTATTTCAGATTTATCGCAGTTGAGTTTCAGGAAGTTAAGTTGGAGCCAGGATTTGATTTCAGTGATGCAGTTTGTCAGGATGGAGTGGGTAGCAGTGGAGATGGACTTGGTGGAGATGAGAAGCTGGATGTCGTCGGCAAAGCAGTGGAATTGAAGTCCATGACGGCGGATTATGTGACCAAGGGGAAGCAGGTAGAGAATGAAGAGGAGGGGGCCGAGAACTGAGCCTTGAGGGACACCTTGGGGGAGAGGAGCGGTGGGGGATTTGCAGTTATTGATGTAGATGAACTGGTTTCTGTCAGAGAGGTATGAAGTGAACCAAGAGAGGGCAGTGCCGGTGATGTTGAAGGTGGTTTCAAGACGGGTGAGGAGGATGGAGTGATTGATGGTGTCGAAGGCAGCGCTGAGGTCAAGGAGGATGAGGAGGTTGAGGTTACCAGCATCGGAGGAGAGGAGAAGGTCATTTGTAATTTTGAGGAGTGCGGTTTCGGTACTGTGGTTTGAGCGGAATCCGGATTGAAAAGTTTCATAGAGGTTATTAGCAGAGAGATGATGCTT
Organism: Notothenia rossii; assembly: GCF_949606895.1. Lineage (NCBI taxonomy): Eukaryota > Metazoa > Chordata > Actinopteri > Perciformes > Nototheniidae > Notothenia > Notothenia rossii. Next base: position 33,491,712 of record NC_136906.1, on the reverse strand, counting down.
GAGTTGTGACGCTACAGCGCGTTCCAGAACTTTTGACAGAAAGGGTAGGTTCGAGATTGGTCTGAAGTTATTAGGGTTGTCAGGGTTTAGTCCGGGTTTTTTCAGAATAGGGGTGATAGCAGCTATTTTGAGGGACGGTGGGACGGTGCCAGAAGACAGGGAGGAGTTGATTGCTGTAGTGATGAGTGAAGAGAGAGTAGGAAGGCAGGCCTTAACAAAGCTGGAGGGGATGGGGTCCAGGGTGCAGGTGGCAGTTTTCATTCCTGTGAGGAGATCAGAGAGGTCAATAGGGGAGACAGGGGAGAACTGGGACAGGGGTTGGCAGGATAAGGGGGTGCAGGTGGCTTGAGGGAGAGCTGGTGTGGTAGTGGTTAAGCTGCTGTAAATGTTGTTAATAATACCTTAAAGCGGACAAAAGGCACTGGAGAACACTTATTCATTACTGTAAAACCCTTTAATGAAGCAAACTAATGCCTTAACTCACTCAAACACAGTCGTTTACTTATTTCGGTGAAACAAATGTGCGTAGAGTTTTAAAGGATGCGGATAGTCTCAGCTGGATTCTGGCGCATTGCTTATCGTTTTATAGATCTATTCTCATTCACCATCTTTGTTTGTGACGTAAAGAGTGTAGGAGTCACGTTTCTGAATCGGGCACTCTGAGTGGGTGCAGTCACAGCCGATCGGAGTCTGATTCAAAGGGTTGCCTGTCAGTTCCGTTGCCTGTCAGTTCCGTTGCTATGGTTCCGTTGTTATGTGTACTGAAACGAGAGCCGGTATAATTCCACGCGCGAAAACAAATAAAAAATTGGAATGTTATTTTAGTGTCTTAAAAGTAGACTGAGGTATGAAGGGTTAACGTTACATCTTAGGATAAATTGTTGTTATGTTCTGCATACATACTAACATATAAGGGTATACTTAGTGTGGTTACTCTATGTTTACTAGCTATAACATTAACGTTACATCACTCTTTTTCACTTCTTACTCAGTCAGCCAGAGTGCAGATATCACCAGTGTCGACCACCAGTCGACCTCAACTACTTTTTGCGGTAACTAATAGTGTTACTAGTTACCTATTCCCATTAAGTGACGCCGTTATAGTTACTGTGATTTAAATGGGTGCGTTACTGCGTTACATTATGTGATGGAACTGAACCAAATCTACCTGCGGATTTAACTTACAGGCGAATACAGCGATGTCCTCTCATAGCACCACGGAAAAGCTAAAGTAACCAGAGAGCAGTGATCATTGGTTAACGCGGGGTAACATTTCAGGGTAAGCCAATCAGAGACAGAGTTGGGCGGGTCTTGCCTTATGGGGAAAATACACACACGAACACTTGCTAATGCTAACACACACACACACACACACACACACACACACGGCAACGCTCACCACCAGCACACACACACACACAAGCACACACGCGCACACACACACGCGCACACGCGCACACACACACACACACACACACACAATGGCAGATGCAAGTATCAGCGAGAGCAGCAGCGCATTTGCAACTTGGAAATATAAGCACTATTTTCAATTTGTGGGGATAAAGGACGCAAAAAATATTACGGTCAAATGTAAACTGTGTGCAGGACAGAAAGCATTGTCCACTTGATTGTTGAGGCTACAATAAAGATGCCTGTCAACATGTCTAAACATATCTTTTGTGTTTTATTGTTCCACTACATTTCATAATGATAATTGCTACAATGATGGGGAGTTGTGGGCAGAGAGTAGAGTAGTTGTCGATTCTTGTTCTGTTTTCTGTGAATATCTGCCTCACCCTCTCAGACTTTGAGTTGCGCGCGCTACTAAAGAGACGTGTTACCATGGAAACCAAACAATGGTGTAGCTGTATTTAAGTCAGTGGAAACAGTCGTGTGTAAATCTGGTTTTGTCAGAAATCGGGAGAAATATGACCCCGGGAGGAAACCGGGAGAGGGCAATGAAATCGGGAGTCTCCCGCGAACATCGGGAGGGTTGACAAGTATGTTGTCAACTAACCATTCAGAAACGTCCTGCTGCAACCGAGATGTTTGCACCTCCACCAAAACCTCCGCTGCTTCAGGGTCAGTTTCTGGATCAAATTGATAATATGCTTGAACACATGCATTGCTCTGAGATGACCTGTTTATTCCACACTCGTAATCACAGCAAACATGGTAACGTGACTCTCGCCGGCTCATGCCCCCCTCTTCTGCAGGGGGGCGTCTGCTGCTCAGAATTTTCAAAGACAGGCTTGGAATAGAGCGAAAATGAGCGAAACGGGGCATGGCTAAAAAATGATCTGTTTGGTATTTTGAAAAATAAAATGTATAAATATACCTTATATAGGTATGGTCATACACTATATCATTTAAATATAGCATGATAGGTCTCCTTTAAGTGATGTTTTTCGGTTGTTGTCAGATCCTTGATGTTGAATGTTTATGGTGAGAAAGAGTTTTGTTTTTTGGCCTTGTTTTGCCTATGTATTACTTTTTGCTGTAACGAAGTAATGTAACACATTACTAATGACATTTGGGTAATATACTACCCGTTACAACACATTTCAACTCGAAATTAAATGGTGTTTTGTTTTCTACGAATTCACTAACATCGCGAGACATTCCGACACCAGAGAACAATTGTGCGGGGCTCATCAAGATCCCTCCGCTTCGCGTCGGGTTCCCTGATCAGCCTAAAGAAAAACATGTTTTCCAAAATAATCTATGCCTGTGAGCGTGCTGCGCGAGCCGAGATGATGTGTGTGTGTGCGTAGTTGAACCTTTTCATATTTAAGTTTGTAGCAAGTAGAGGGCTGCTGCTGTTGTGTGTGTGTGTGTGTGTGTGTGTGTGTGTGTGTGTGTGTGTGTGTGTGTGTGTGTGTGTGTGTGTGTGTGTGTGTGTGTGTGTGTCTTTGAGTGTGTGTGTCTTTGAGTGTGTTTGATTTTGTTTGAGTGTGTGTCTGTGTGCGTGCGTGCGTGTTAAAGACCCCCCATAGCTCAGTTTATAACTCGAACCCGCTGTGTAATAAAAGTTGTTAGTAGCCTTAAGGGCCTACACAGTTGTTATGCTATACCACATTGCCCTTCACTGGATGTGTTATTTTGGTAAAGTAACTCAAAAGTAATATAAAAGTAGTGTAACTCATTACATTTCAGAGACAGTAATATTGTAATGTAACTTATTACTTAAAAAATACAGTAACTTGCCCAACACTGCTGACAACAGACAATAAAGCCAGCCCAGCAACCACCTGACCCCCTGTACACCTTCGCCCCTCATGATAGATCAATAACTAAGTGGCAGCCATGATAAGAGCTTTTCCAATTCTTTAGATGATAATAAAATAACTTAAGTTTTTCTTCGATTATCTCCTTTAGCTTAGGATACACTGGACCATCCTTTACCAAAAGATAGGAGATAATGCTGTCCAACAATTCCATGCGGCCGCAACATTTAATGACATACCCTTCAGCGATTCAGGGCTAAAATCACGACTGATCATGTATGTTACGGTGTTTGTTAACCAAAAGGCAAACTAATGTAACGTTATCTACTGTAAAATGATCAAATAAAGTCAATATTTCACTGTTTTCACTTCGTTCTGTGAGCCCATGAAGTTTTTCTCTAAGGAAAAGACCTGACTTTTAGGACAATACGAAAAAGAATAGTCCATGACCCAAGGAAAAGGGATGTCAGAAGAAGCTCAGATTATTGTAAAATCTTTTGGGTTGTTTTGGAATGCACTGACCATATATTTTACTGTGATGAGCCTTATTGGAAGGCCACATCTAGTGATTGGCTAACAGCGCCTAAAACCTTTCTGATTGTAGATTCTTTATTTTCCAACTTTCTTGCTAACTTTCCATTATGTGATCAAAAACGATGTAATAGTGAATTGTACTCCAGCCTTCGGTACTGATTCTTTAAGAATGACCCTGTACTGTATCCCACTGTTCCTAACCTTTTACAGGATATGTCTTACACATTTTCCCATCAGCAGCTTTGATTTTACATATCTTATGTTATATTTCAATTCATCATTTTGTTTATAATGAAACACTCATCTCACAATTTGACAATAATGTAAAGGAGGGCCGTTTTCTTTTTTTACTGAAAAACAGATGATTTATTTCCTACTGAACTAAATCCCTCTCTTGTACTCAACCCAGACATCACTTTGCCCCCGGGTGATGACCTCTGACCTCCTCTATAGATGTCATCCCTTTGGCCTTCAGCAAATTGACCCCCAGGAGACATGGACACGGCCCCTCTGGTGCTGTGGCTGTGGGCCTCACATATGTACATGCTGTTGTGCAGGAGTTGTGCATGTGTGTGTGTTCAGTGTGTCTAAAAGTCCTTGCTCTGTGTGTGGCCAATTTACCCCCAGGACCTGCTGCTGTCCCATAATCAGATTGTAATACTCCTAATGCAATTATCATTTCTATTCCAGATTATGACTGATGGAGAACTAAATAGTGTATCTCCTATTCACAGACACACACACATAGACACACATAGATACACACACAGACACACACACACACACACACACACACACACACACACACACACACACACACACACACACACACACACACACACACACACACAGAGAGACACACACACACACACACACACACACACACACACACACACACACACACACACACACACACACACACACACACACACACACACACACACACACACACACACTTTGTAGGATGCAGTTCATCACTGGGCAACAGCAGCATGCTTGGAGGCTGACCTTTAACTACTCAGGAGGTCAGGTCCCGGGGGTCGGCATGGCAAACATTCCCTGTTGTTTGGAAAGGAGAAATGTGGGCATCTGGACAGAAACAAGGAAACTCTGTGCATTTATTTTTGTGTACATGTACTCTAAAGATACCATAGCAGGCAAAATATCACTTGTCTCTAGTTATGATGTCTAAATGCCTCTATGAAGATATTTCTTGAAAAACTCACTTGTACAGTGCTTGTGTACATACAGCTGTATCTGGAGAGCCTACCAACCCCAACAACTCTGAAATATAGAACCCAGACCAATTGTAAAAACATGGGGTTCAACAAGCCCCTTTCAACAGTATGTCACATGCAGGCTCATCAGAATAAATATTATATTATATCTGTGTGCTTTTGATGATTACTGAAGATCATTTTTTTAGATAAGGTGTGTGGCGCAGTGGATAGAGCCTTGGTGTTCGGATCAGGTGGTCACAGGTTCAAACCCCACTGCAGTCACTTGACTGCACTGCAGTCGTTGTGTCCCTGAGACACTTCACCCCAAATTGCACCTGTTGGGATTGTCCACAGTATTGAGTATGTAAATTGCTTGGGATTAAATCGTCTAACAATCATAAGGAGGATTCAGTGAGAGAAGTGGACCTTAGTCAAAGTCTTGCACTTGTTTTGTTTCTCAGGCTCAGCTATTGAACACATCCACTGGCTGCTCAGCTGGCAGAAAGAAACATTATGTTGAGCTATATGTTCATCCATAGTGCTTTTGCCTGTTTTAGCCTTAACCACTGAAACCAAGTTCTAACTCAATTCCAAAATTGACTCTTTTTTTTACATCTTTTTGATGGCTAGTTAACACCACCACAACACAAATTGTAATATTTTTCAATGTGGAAACCTTTTGAAAATACTTTGTGTGCTATTGGTGCAAGTAGTTTAGTTGAGTAAACATACAATGGCATCATATCATGTGTTGTAATATAAAATAAATGTATCAGAATAGAAGGTAAATTATTTCCCTCTGAGATGTAGTGGAGTAGAAGCAGTGGCGGCGCCAGAGATTTTCTCTAGGGGGTGCTGTGGGGTAGCTTGACGTTTCATAGAGGGTGCTCAAACTTTTAAGGGTTTCCCATTAATGCACCAGCGCTACAGTTGAATTTTCTACTGCAACTCATACTTGTCAACCCTCTCGATTTTCGCAGGAGACTCCCGATTTCATTGCCCTCTCCCGGTTTCCTCCCGGGGTCATATTTCTCCCGCATTTCTCCCGATTTCAGACAAAATCGGATTTACTCAGGACTGTTTCCACTTGGGCTTTAATACAGCTACACCATTGTTTGGTTTCCATGGTAACACGTCTCGCGCAACTGAAAGTCTGACAGGGTGAGGCAGATAGTCACAGAAAACAGAACAAAAATCGACAACTACTCTACTCTCTGCTCACTCCTTTCCTGCCCACACATATGCTCCATCAAGGACGGTGCTACAGGCCGCAAGGCATTGCACTTAGAACTACAATATAAGCATGTTAATGTTAATCTAACAGCTCCGGCGATCCACTAGCACCTTTATGTTTTTGGTCAAACATTTGTTTGTTTCACATTTGCATTGATGTAATCAATAATTGTTCTAATTTAATTTAATTAAAAAAAAATCGAAAAAAACCCCCCATATATTTCTTGGGGGTGCTTAGGGGGTGCTTTGGCAATCCTGGGGGGTGCTTCAGCACCCCCTAGCTCCCCCCTCGCGCCGCCCCTGAGTAGAAGTATAAAGCATCAGATAATTGCAAAGTACAATGTGAAAACTGGACTGACACCAGATCACCTGACTACTTACCTTTTCCATCCCCCATTAACCCTGTAAACATATACCGTCACTTCCTCTCCTTCTCCAGCAGATCATCTACAGTGCTGTCATGCTGATGCCTGATATGATCCCCTGTTCCATCTTTCTTCACTGAGGGACACATACAGATAAATATGCAAAAGGATGGGCCCATCACTAGAGGTATATTGTCTCCAACAAGTCCTCCAACTCATATGATCAAATAGGTCGATTGTTCAAGCCCTTATTACGACCAAATAAGTCGATTGTTCAAGCGCTTATTACGACCTATAATCACGTTTGAAAGTTTTCGCCCTCTAGTGCTCCCGTTGAATGCAAACGCTACGGAGGGTCGTATATTCACAAATAACCCTCTCTGTAAAATCCTAAATTGTAGGATAGTTTGGCCAATAAAATGCTTTTTTATTAGATTTCTAGCTAGAAGTGTATATTGTACTTTCAGAATCCACATCCAGTGGATGTGAAGGATCTATAGTTTGATAGTTTTTACGAAGGTGATTTGAGGTTTCGCCAGGAGAACGTGTATATGCGGCAGCGTCCATGTAAAGTTAGCGTCAACCCTCACGGGGTGAAAACAGTATTTCCGGTCTCTAAGTTTTCATAATAAAACCGTATTCCCCTCACTGTCAAATGATTTTAAAGCTATATCTGCAGAACTCATCAACTAAAAAACATCGAACTCGAAGCTCGGTGTTTGGATGTTTTAGCCGCAATGCATGTTGGGATATGGTGTTTATGCGATATGAAATCCGAAAACATTTAAAAAAATAATAATAATACTTTATTCCAAGTTTGCTTGCTTTTCTCTTTGGAAGTCATCACATAACGGCATTGTAATACACGGTTCGGCTGCATTAAATATTACATATCTGCCGTAGTTCTTTATTTATAGAGCCCTGATGAGAAGACTTCTGGACAAACTGGAAGAACTTCCACGGAAACTGAATATGTGACGTGGATCATAAATATATCAGCAATTACACAAGATCTTCCATTTCTTTTCACACAATACGTCTTCTTGCAGTATCAATAGTAATTTGGTTGACTTACATATTTGATCCAATTGGTAAATAGGCTGTATTTACACCATAACAGCTGATAGAAAGAGACTTGTAGTTTTTAAAGATAGATTTTTCTTTGAATTAAAGAATGTAAATAGTGAGTTGAGAGAATAGTCAGGGGATTTGGGTGATGGGAGACACATCTATGGATTCACAATTTCAATAGCTTACCATTAAATGAGGGATATACCTTTCTGTCTGTGATGTTTTACAAATCAGATATTAATGTATACACATTAACATCTAATATATTACATTATATATCATATATCATGTATATGATATATATATATATATATATATATATATATATATATATACATTATCAGCTATAATATTTCACATATTGTAGTTCTATGAACTATTATAGCAATATCCTGTACAATTATGTGAAAACATGAATAAAACTAAACATCCTCAGATTTTATACATACATAAGTGTCCCACACAAATAATACAAAGTTATTATGGCATTGTATGCTGTGTGTTATTTGTAACATCTTCAGAAACCACCTTTCCAACTCCTCATGCAGTTGACTGTTACAGGTCTATACAGGTTTATGGTACAATGCATAAGCTTCAAATCGAGAGACTGAAACTGTATTTTCCTTTACCGTTCTGTTTTAATTTCACAATAAAGTTAATAGTAATATTATGTTTGATATTATTATGTCTTATGAACTAGACCACTGGTTTTTTAACCCGCACCGCTAGTGGTTAAAGCAAGTTATTGAATTGTGTTGTTGAATGTTATATTTGATGAAAACATTTAAATATTAACAGTAGCCTACATACAAAATAGGGGGAACGTAGAAGGTCAATGATAGAAATATAGAATGACAATCACCTTCCCTGAATTTGACTCAGGTCTAACTAAAGTCTGATTTAAGGGTTGTTTATATTTCACATCATTAATCAGAATCTGCAAAGTAACTAAAAATAAATGTAGTGGAGTAAAAATACCAGTTTAACCTCTGAATTGTAGTGGAGTAGAACAAAGTAGTTTGCTGCTGTAACAAAAACACTTCCCAACTTGGGATCAATAAAGTATCTTATCTTATCTTAAGATGATCGATGGCTACTGCCATATTTGCAAAATGTGCCTCTGAACCTTGACAAGTGCATGTTTCAGGCTTATCAATGAACAACAGGAGGGGTCACAGACATAAGACCAGCTGTTAAATAAAGCTCTTCTGACCTTAGCTGTCATGTGGGTATATTAATGCTGCCCATTATGGACACAAGCCATTTTCACCCATTTATTAATTATATGGTTTTAAATTTGATAACACCACTGTGTTTCCTATCCCCTAAACCTCCAGGGGTGTACACAGTTCAATACTGGCAACTTCTAATTATGGGAAATACGAAAACGTCTTTTAAAACTACAATTCCCAGTAGAGACGTGCCATAGAACATGTTGCGAAACGCAATAGCCAGCATTTGTAGTTCTGGGGGGCGGGGCTGGACCTGTTCAAGTCCAGTTTTGGAAAGTCTGCCGTGGATTCATTTCATTTCCAAGAGCTGTTGACGCTCGGTGTAACCTTGTCGCACTGCCACTCCAACACCCAATCACAGAGCTTGAGGACTAATCACGGGGTTTGTAAAGCAAGGTGGACGTTGTAGTCCCAAACGATAGCTGAGGATTCTGGGTAGTTTAGTGTCTTCGGAAACTCTCTAGTGTCTAAATTCCGAAAAAAATATTTGTTTCTCTGAATCGAAGGTTAAAAACACAAAAGCATTGTACATAATTTAAACCAATCAATATTGTGTGATTAACAAGGATAAACTGATGTTTTTTGGTGGATGAGCATACTTGTCAACCCTCCCGATTTTCGCGGGAGACTCCCGATTTCATTGCCCTCTCCCGTTTTCCTCCCTGGGTCATATTTCTCCCGCATTTCTCCCGATTTCTGACTAAATCAGATTTACTCAGGACTGTTTCCACTCGGACTTTCATACAGCTAAGCCATTGTTTGGTTTCCATGGTAACACGTCTCTTTAGTAGCGCGCGCAACTCAAAGTCTGAGGGGGTGAGGCAGATAGTCACAGAAAACAGAACAAGAATCGACGACTCCACCCTCTGCTCAATCCTTTCCTGTAAAATACAGGTCCAGCCCACACATATGCTCCATCAAGAGGATGGTGCTACAGGCCGCAAGGCATTGCACTTAGAACTACAATAAGTATGTTACAGTAATGTGAAAAATCACTCCTAACGGTTAAGTTTGAGATAATTGTTCCGTCGCTGCAGCTCTAATATACAAGCTCTTCTTCTGCTGCAGGTGGAGGAGTGAAAATTCTACAGAAAAGGTGGAATCTGGGTGATACAAATCTGCTGAAATATATTCCTTCTAAAAACATCTAAAACCTGTTAAATAGCAATAACTAACTCTTAACTTGATGAATCCACAACAAGTAGAGCTTAAAGTATTTTTATTATTTTTATACTTTATACAATGCTTATTTGTATAGGAATGTCACTGGTGTTACGTGTTACCAGGAAGAAGAGTAACACCAGTGACGGTAACACCAGTGACAATTTGGAGAAAACACTACCATTTTAACAAAATGGCTGCAATGTGTCAGACAAAATATGGCTTCAGTCAATATCAAAATCGTTTAACTCTTCAATACAATACATTTTCCCATTCAAATGTTCACCCCTAGGGCTATGCAATGAGTAACACTAATGACAGACTTGAAAGACGCAGTATCTGACTTTCCTTATGTCTTTGTCCACTGCACTGCCTCAAATGATCTCTTGTTACAGGAGGCACTTCAGAGACAGTTTTGTGTAGCAGTAACACCAATGACGTAATTTTGGGTGACTGACATTTATTTGATATTATTAATAATAATTTGCGTTTTCTTTTTACCATTTCAGTGTTATATTTAATGCTTGTAATGTTATGTAAATATAAATTAGATTTATTTATTGAAATTTTTTTTTTTTTTTTTATTAAAACTAAAGGCTCCACTTCCATGTATGATCAAAGTGACAAGGCAGTTCCTTGAACTTGGCATTTTAAATTGCAATTT
>NC_136906.1:33453505-33476005 GCF_949606895.1 Notothenia rossii | reverse complement strand
AGCGTGTTCCAGTTCCTGCCAATATCCAGCAACTTCGCACAGCCTCAGGGTCTGGGGGGGTCCGAAAACCAGTCAGTATCTGGTGTGACCACCATTTGTCTCACGCAGTGCAACACATCTCCTTCGCATAGAGTTGATCAGGTTGTTGATTGTGGCCTGTGGAATGTTGGTCCACTCCTCTTCAATGGCTGTGCGAAGTTGCTGGATATTGGCAGAAACTGGAACACGCTGTCGTATACGCCGATCCAGAGCATCCCAAACATACTCAATGGGTGAAATGTTAGGGTTAGGGTTAGGGTTAGGGTTTTCGGACCCCCCAAGACTCCCCCCCCACTATCACAGATTTGTTCAGATTTGTGAACAATATTTGAGAGAAATGGTTATTTTGTGTATATAGAAAATGTTTTAGATCTTTGAGTTCATCTCATGAAAAATGGGAGCAAAAACAAAAGTGTTGCGTTTATATTTTTGTTCAGTGTATGTATATACTTATATATAGTATTTTCATTTCCAAAAGAAGATAGTTGAAACTGCTATTGACATGTGCAGAAAATGACCCTATATCTAGTTTTCGTATATATATATATATATATATATATATATGCATTTATTGTTTTCCTGCCCTAACTTTTATTGAATTTTTTCTCCTGTTTTCTTTATTTCTTTGTACCACTTCATCTCTATACGTTTTTGAAGCAATAATGCCGATGTTGTATTAGGATGATGCACGGGAGGGCTACTTTCCATAAGCTATGCTTCAGCCCTCCTGCTTCTACTAATTTTGTTCATTTTTGTGTGTATGAATTGTACTTTTTTAGTTTTTTGGATGAATACAAAAAATATATATATACTTTCAGCTTGGGGGCCCCCTAGTGGCCGCGGGGGCCCTATGCATCTGCATAGTCTGCCTATAGGAAGAAACGGCCCTGACAGTAACCATACAGACATGAATGTTTTTTTTGTCAGTTTAAAAACTAGTTATCAATTGTCTCTTCTTTTGTCCCATTCCAAAAGACTTTGTAATCAATTGATCAAAATATAATATGTTATACACTTTCCGAGAGAAAAGAGACGAACGGGGAGAGGACGGAGTGACAGAGGGAGACCCAGGATCAGACTGAAAACCGTGGAGCGCAAGTAAAGTGAACTGACAAAATATTTAATACACACTTTTGCACACACACTGGGTCATTCCCACACTCCTAGTTTAGTGTAATGGATTGCCAAGTCGAACCAAGCTTCCTGACTGGCCAGTCCCTGTGGGCGATGGTGATACTAAAATCACAAGTAGATTCAATTAAACACCACATATGAAACAGTATTTCAAACCACTTGCTGCTCCTTGGGATAGTCACTGTCAGAAGACACCTTATAAATATTACAGTTATTATCTCTCTCAATGAGTTCACATGGGGCTGAGATACGTAATGATCCTGGGAGGTTTTAAACGTGTTAAATGTTCTACCTTACTGCAGGTGTTAACACTGCTGTAACACAATGATTTGTTGCTTTAGTTCAAGATGGGCAGTGATAAAAAGGTTTGGAAACCCCACCTTTGGTGTCAGGTCTAATTGTCTCTGAGGGGGTAGACAGGGTGGCATGGATCTCTAAGGCCTTATCTATGTCTCTGTAACTTTTTAACCACAGAAAAACACATAACATACCGATATGCATATTCACAGAGAAACTTCTTCACTTAGAAGCTTTTGCCAAATCAGACAAAAAACAAGATTCAAGAGATTTTTTTGTATTTACATAATAAAACACACATTTCATTTTAAAAGCCATTTCACGAACAGGGACCACACCACAACAGTGTGATGTTTGTAGGTTTATTGCAAGAAGTAACAATGAATTGATATGGAGGGGTTGATGAGATGTTCTGGTCTGGCAGGATGTGCTGTGGTCCGTGCAGAGGGAGACTCAGAGTGGGGGTACCGTCTCGGGCTGATTACGGGCCCCCAGACGATTCCTAGGATTACAGATTAGAAAATATACACAAGTTAAATATGAATGGTGACAGGCAGAGGGTGAAGGGATGTAAGGATGAGGGATGAAGGGATGTAAGGATGAGGGATGAAGGGATAAGGGATGTTGGGATGAAGGGATGTTGGGATGAAGGGATGTTGGGATGTTGGGATGTTGAGATGAAGGGATGTTGGGATGTTGGGATGAAGGGATTTTGGGATGTTGGGATGAAGGGATGTTGGGATGAAGGGATGTTGGGATGTTCGGATGAAGGGATGTTGGGATGAAGGGATGTTGGGATGAAGGGATGTTGGGATGTTGGGATGAAGGGATGTTGGGATGAAGGGATGTTGGGATGAAGGGGTGTTGGGATGAAGGGGTGTTGGGATGAAGGGATGTTGGGATGAAGGGATGTTGGGATGTTGGGATGAAGGGATGTTGGGATGAAGGGATGAGGGAAGGGATGTCTCTATGAAGGAATGTAGGGATGAGGGAAGAGAGGGATGAAGGGATGTAGAGATGTTGGGATGAAGGTATGTCTGGATGACGGGATGTAAGGATTGAGGGGTGTATCGTTGAAGGGGGTCGATGGGTGGAGGGATGAAAGAGTTTGGCTGAGTATGAAGTAGAACGGGAACCGTATGAGTAGAAGGGAGAGGGAGGGTGGGTTGAGAGAATGGAGACAGACGGTTGCCGGATGTTTGGCCGGATATATATATAGAGTTGGCCGTGATTAGAGGTGGGGTTGAGGCGTGGCCATGCTCCTGAACCAAGGTTAACAAATTAACTTCATTTTAACACTCAGACTTATGACCTAAAATGTCTAACAATCTGTGTAGTACATTTTGTATGTTATTGTGACATACAACTGATAGTAATACTACTACTACTACTACTACTACTACTACTACTACTACTACTACTACTACTAGAAAATGTATGACGGTATCAGCATGCAACAAGGTGATTAACACATGACATAATCAAGAAATACACATTTAAAAAAATGTGTTTAGCGCATGAAACCCTGGGAAAACAGGGGTTGACTAAATTTGACAATACACAAAGTGAAAGAAAGAAAAATGCATTCATTAGGAACAAACGTGCACATGCACAAACACACAAAAACACACACTCACACACACATACACACACACACACACACAAAATGACCTAAATCGTGCTGTTGCCTGCAACAATGCATGTTATAGCCTGAAGCAATCCATATTACCATAATAATTAATGCAAGTCATTTTCTGTGTTTCAGGGTTCTGCTTCTTCTTTCTTCAACGAGTATAGCATCCTCAGATCTAAGACAAAGCACAGGCGAACAGGGGTTCCAAATGAATATGCTTAATGAAGGAACCAAGCTTTTTTCATTCTAGTAGAGATTGTTGGACAACGAGCTATGATGTCAGTTAATCATTGTTTATTTTTAATAGCTTTGATGTCGTTGAGCTATAGGTAACAGGATTAAGTGTTAATGGATTGGAGAGTAACATATAACAGTTTGTCATCTGCAAAACAACTGTCAGGGGCATGGTGGCTGTGAAAGGTCTAGCTGTGAGGAAGCACACATATAGAAAACAACTGAGGACCAGGAGGTAGAATTAAACCCTTGAGGAAACCCGCAATTAAAATGAGCAACAGAGTGTCTTCTTAGAAAGGTAACCACATAGCAGGGTCTTCTTCATGAAGAGTGATCCACAGACATCTTCTGCTGTGCTATTGTCTGAGGAGTTTCACAAACATGACACAGTGTTAAACTGTGCATAATGTATTGTTAGAATTATACTGTTAAAGGTCTTCTATCAAAAGTGAATTTTGCATGTCTTATACATAAATAGGTATCCCCGGTGTGTCAGGAGACTCAAAAGGTGTCCGAAAATACAACTCTCTCTCTTTTCCCATTTGCTGCGAAGACACTACCTATTGACTCAGCAATCACTGTAAGTTATATTCTTGTTTAAATAGACTTCTCTGTTTCATTTATTCTACTCTGTATAATTGTTCTGTCGTTATTGTAGCTGAAACAGGGCTTTTGTGAAAGTTTAAATCTCAGATCTGCTCAACAGAACCTGTTACACAGGTCTCAGTGGGTCACTAGTCTCAACCCTGCATTACAATAGGCAGGAAGACTCTGCTGTCGCCCATCAGCTGAAAAGAGTTAACTAATTAGAGGGGCGTGGCCCCACAGCTGTGAGAACTCAGCAGTCAGGTGTCCATTTTAGATAGCTCTCTCCTGGAGCATCAGCGTCAGACGAAGACTGACAAAGACATTGGAGTCCTGCAGGAGTCAAAGAATGACAAAGACATTGGAGTCCTGCGGGGTTCACGAGGGAGGCAAAGAGGAGGCAAATCCTACTTTGATTTAGCTAAGTATCGCTGGTATTTTATTTTATTTTGTTTTTCTAGCCCCTCATGCTATAATCATGTGTATATTCTCCATTCCTGTTCATGTGTCTTCTCGCAATTATCACTGGCCCTGTGTATCTCCTAATCGATATAACCGGCCTGCTCTCGTTTATCCCACATGCTCCACTGAGATCTAACAGCTAGTTGCAGGTGGCCTGTGGAACTGCCAGTCAGCTGTTCCTAAGGCTGACTTCATCTCTGGCTACGCTTCCCTGCAGTCTCTGGATTTCCTTGCTCTCACTGAGACCTGGATTACTCCATGCAACACATCCACCCCAGCAGCTCTCTCCACAGCATATTCCTTCTCCCGTACACCCAGACCCACTGGCAGAGGAGTTGGCACTGGTCTCCTGCTCTCTCCCAAATGGAGCTTTTCCCTCTTCAAGCTACCTAACTTCACTCCTTCCACCTTTGAATTCCATGCCGTCACAGTGACCCATCCTATACAATTAACCATTGTTGTTCTCTACCGTCCACCAGGTGCCTTGGGGGACTTCTTGTCGGAGTTAGATAATCTCCTCTCACACATCCCTGAAACTGAACCTCACGCTGTACTTCTCGGAGACTTCAACCTCCAGACAGGGAAGCTAGACGAACTAACATCTCTGTTCACCTTTGCTTTCTCACTGTCTCCATCCCCACCAACTCATAACGCTGGCAATGTCCTTGATCTCATATTCTCAAGGAACTGCACTACTTCTAACCTCTCTGCAAACCCGCTCCACACCTTGGGTCACTTCTTCATTTCATTCTCTCTACCCCTTTCCAAACATAACAAACTAATCTCTTCTAATTCTGCACCTGTCCGCCGTAACCTTCGTTCCCTCTCCCCCTCTACCTTTGCCTCATCGGTGCTCTCAGCCCTCTCTTCCTCTGACTCGTTCCAACTCCTGCCTCCAAACTCTGCTGCAGAAACTCTCCTCTCTACTCTCTCATCCTCTCTGGACTCTCTCTGTCCTGTCACATCTCGGCCGGCTCGTCAGTCCCCTCCTGCTCCCTGGCTAAATGACGCACTGCATGCTAATAGAACCATCCTTCGGGCAGCAGAGCGGAAACGGTGGAAATCCAAACACCATGACGACCTCCTAACCTATCAGGCTCTCCTTTCCTTTCTCTGCTTCGATCTCTCAGGCAAAAAGCACTTTCTTTCAAGATAAGATCCAATCTTCCTATTCCAATCCCAAAAAACTATTTTCAATCTTTTCCAACCTCTTGGACCCGCCCAAAGCCCCTTCCCCCTTCCTCCCTTCTGTCAAGCGACTTTGTTAACTACTTTGAAAAAAAGGTTGATGATATTCGCTCTTCTTTTTCGGACTCACCTTCACTCACCGCTGGGTCACCAGACCCTCCTTTCACCCACACACTGACCTCCTTTTCCCCTCTCTCTCCAAGTGAGGTTCTTACCCTCATTACCTCTGCCCGCCCTACCACCTGTCCTCTGGACCCTATCCCTTCAAACCTCCTTCAAACTATCGCTCCTGATATTCTACCGTTTCTCACCCATTTCATCAACACTTCTCTAACTTCTGGTCACTTTCCAAACAGTCTCAAGGAGGCAAGAGTAAACCCTCTCCTTAAGAAACCCACTCTCAATCCGTCTGATGTTATTAACTACAGGCCCGTCTCTCTCCTCCCGTTCCTGTCTAAAACACTTGAACGCGCTGTCTTTAAACAACTCTCCTGTTATCTCCATCAGAACAACCTTCTGGATCCGCACCAGTCTGGTTTCAAGGCAGGTCACTCAACAGAAACTGCTCTCCTTGCTGTCTCTGATGAACTGCACACTGCTAAAGCAGCCTCCCTCTCCTCTGTCATCATCCTTCTGGACCTGTCTGCTGCATTCGACACAGTGAACCATCGGATCCTCCTTCGCACTCTCCAAGAACTTGGAGTTTCAGGCACTGCACTTTCCCTCCTCACCTCATACCTCAACGACCGCACCTACAGGGTTACTTGGAGAGGGTCCGAGTCCGACCCTTGTCAATTAACTACAGGGGTCCCTCAGGGCTCGGTTCTTGGTCCCCTCCTCTTCTCCCTGTACACAAACTCGCTCGGGTCTGTCATTAGCCCGCATGGTTTTTCATACCACTGCTACGCTGACGACACCCAACTAATTCTGTCCTTTCCCCGCTCAGAGACCCAGGTCGTCGCACGCATCTCTGCTTGCCTAGCAGACATCTCTCGGTGGATGTCTGCTCATCACCTCAAGCTCAACCTTGACAAGACTGAACTGCTCTTCCTTCCGGGAAAAGATTGTCCCACTCTTGACCTAACAATCAACATCGGCACCTCTGTTGTTTCCCCGACTCAGACTGCAAGGAATCTGGGTGTGGTCCTAGATAACAAATTGTCCTTCACTGCAAACATCGCTGCTACAACCCGCTGCTGCAGATACACTCTTTACAACATCAGGAGGATACGTCCCCAGCTGACCCAGACATCAGCGCAGATTCTGGTCCAGGCTCTCGTCATCTCACGCCTAGACTACTGCAACTCCCTCCTGGCTGGTCTACCTGCATGTGCCATCCGACCTCTGCAGCTCATCCAGAATGCAGCGGCTCGTCTGGTCTTCAACCTTCCCAAATTCTCCCACACCACACCGCTCCTCCGCTCCCTTCACTGGCTTCCAGTAACTGCTAGAATCCACTTCAAGACACTGGTACTTGCGTACCATGCTGTGAATGGATCTGGCCCTTCCTACATCCAGGACATGGTTAAACCGTACACCCCAGCACGTGCACTCCGCTCTGCATCAGCCAAACAGCTCGCTGCACCCGCACTGCCAGGGGGACCCAAGTTCCCGTCAGCAAAAACACGTGGGTTTGCTATCCTGGCTCCAAAATGGTGGAATGAGCTCCCCATTGAAATCAGGACAGCAGATAGCTTACACATCTTCCGACGCAAACTGAAAACTCATCTCTTTAGACTCCACTTCGAGCGATAGAATTACTAACAAAGCACTTATATACTAATAAAGGGCTGGCTTTCTAAATGCCAGTTGAGTAGCACTTGAAATGTTTGGCTCTATGAAACCTGATGTACTTATATGATTCTGTTTTCTTAAAGGTTGTATCTTCCTGGTCGAATGCACTTATTGTAAGTCGCTTTGGATAAAAGCGTCAGCTAAATGCAATGTAATGTAATAAACCACAGGCCTGTCTCTCTCCTCCCGTTCCTGTCTAAAACACTTGAACGCGCTGTCTTTAAACAACTCTCCTGTTATCTCCATCAGAACAACCTTCTGGATCCGCACCAGTCTGGTTTCAAGGCAGGTCACTCCACAGAAACTGCTCTCCTTGCTGTCTCTGAGGAACTGCACACTGCTAAAGCAGCATCCCTCTCCTCTGTCATCATCCTTCTGGACCTGTCTGCTGCATTCGACACGGTGGACCATCAGATCCTCCGTTGCACTCTCCAAAAACTTGGAGTTTCAGGCACTGCACTTTCCCTCCTCACCTCATACCGCAAAGACTGTACCTACAGGGTAACTTGGAGAGGGTCCGAGTCCGACCCTTGTCAATTAACTACAGGGGTCCCTCAGGGCTCTGTTCTTGGTCCCCTCCTCTTCTCCTTGTACACAAACTCGCTCGGATCTGTCATTCATACCGCTGCTACGCTGACGACACCCAATTAATTCTGTCCTTTCCCCGCTCAGAGACCCAGGTCCTTGCACGCATCTCTGCTTGTCTAGCTGACATCTCTCAGTGGATGTCTGCTCATCACCTCAAGCTCAACCTTGACAAGACTGAACTGCTTTTCCTTCCGGGAAAAGAATGTCCCACTCTTGACCTAACAATCAACATCGGCACCTCTGTTGTTTCCCCGACTCAGACTGCAAGGAATCTGGGTGTGATCCTAGATAACAAACTGTCCTTCACTGCAAACATAGCTGCTACAACCCGCTGCTGCAGATACACTCTTTACAACATCAGGAGGATACGTCCCCAGCTGTCCCAGAAAGCAACGCAGGTTCTGGTCCAGGCTCTCGTCATCTCACGCCTAGACTACTGCAAATCCCTCCTGGCTGGTCTACCTGCATGAGCCATCCGACCTCTGCAGCTCATCCAGAATGCAGCGGCTCGTCTGGTCTTCAACCTTCCTAAATGTTCCCACACCACCCCGCTCCTCCGCTCCCTTCACTGGGTTCCAGTACTTGCATACCATGCTGTGAATGGATCTGGCCCTTCCTACATCCAGGACATGGTTAAACCATACACCCCAGCACGTGCACTTCGCTCTGCATCACCCAAACAGCTCGCTGCACCCTCGCTGCGAGGGGGACCCAAGTTCCCATCAGCAAAAACACGTGGGTTTGCTATCCTGGCTCCAAAATGGTGGAATGAGCTCCCCATTGAAATCAGGACAGCAGATAGCTTGCACATCTTCCGGCGCAGACTGAAAACTCATCTCTTTCAACTCCACTTCGAGCGATAGAATTGCTAACAAAGAATTGCTAACAGAGCACTTATATACTAATAAAGGACTGGCTTATCTATAGCCAGTTGAGTTGCACTTGAAATGTTTGGCTCTATGAAACCTGATGTACTTTTATCAGCTGTAGCTTTGCCGATATCTGTGTTGATAGGTAATAGATTAAGAGTGGTGAATCAGCTTAGAAAGAGGAAGCGCTCAAACGTTTGTGTGAGTTTATCAAATTTAGCAGTGATTCCATGTCAGCCACAGCTTGTCACAAAAAATCTTACTGATAGTGTATCCAACAAACTTAAACTAGCTTTATTAAATGTCAGGTCTTTGGCAGGTAAAACATTTTTAATCAATGATTTTCTCACTGAGCACAATCTCGATTTTATGTTTTTAACGGACACTTGGATTTAACAAAATAACAGTGCAGCTGTTCTTATCGAATCCACACCCCCCAACTTACTTTTATGAGTCAGGAAAGAATGCATAAGAAGGGAGGTGGAGTTGCTATTTTGTTCAATGATTCCCTTCAATGCAGGAAGACATCTTATGGGAACTTTTACTTCTTTTGAATATGTGGCCCTTCAGCTGAAATGCTCCTCTCGAGCTCTGTTCCTAAATATCTATAGATCACCCAAATACTGTGCAAGCTTTTTTGATGACTTTACTGAACTGCTGTCTATAGTGTGTATTGACTTTGACCGTCTAGTCATTGTTGGTGATTTTAACATCCATGTTGACAACCCCCAGGACAGAGGGGTTAAAGAACTGTTTTGTGTTCTTGATAACTATGGACTGACTCAGCATGTGACGGAGCCCACGCACAATAAGGGGCAAACTCTGGACTTAATTATCTCAAAGGGTCTGAATATCTCTACGATTGTGGTGACGGATGTTGCACTCTCTCTCTCTCATTCCTGTGTTTTCTTTGAGAGCTCTATTTCTGGTAACAAAAATGTTCAAAAAGAGGTAACCACAAAGCAATATTTAACTGAAAATACTAGGGAAATGTTTACTCAGAATGTTTCTTCCACACTTGCCCCTGCTAACATCTCAGTAAATGAGCTAGTAGATCATTTTAATTCAAAAATTAAAAATGTTATAGATGCCATTGCTCCAACTAAGGTAAAGGAAGTGACTGGGAAGAAAATATCTCCATGGAGAAAGGCCATGAGCGTGAGAGCAGAAAAAAGAGAGTGTCGAAAAGCTGAACATAGGTGGCGAAAAACAAATCTCCAGGTTCACTTTGAAATCTATAAAGAGAGACTTGGCCTTTATAATTTGGAATTGAAAAACGCACAACAGTCTTTCTTCTCTGCCATCATTACCAAAAACAAAAACAACGCACCTTGTCGACAGACTAACTAACCCCCCAGTGTCAGTAGCCTCTGAATTTCTATCCACCAGGGCGTGCAATGATTTTGCCTCCTTCTTCACTGACAAAATTCAGAAAATCAGACAAGCAGTCAGTGTCTCTGCATCAGGTACAGCAAATGTGTTGTCCCTATGTCCACCTAATATCAATTCAAACACCATGACACAATTCCATCAGATTAATGATAAAAACCTAGAGGACATTATTCAACTTCTGAAATCCTCCTCCTGCTGCCTTGATATTATTCCAACAGGATTTTTCAAAGATGTTTTTCGTTGCATGGCCTCAGATCTACTTCATATAGTAAACAAATCTCTTCACTCAGGTATTTTTCCACAGGCCCTGAAAACTGCAGTCATTAAACCGCTCTTAAAAAAGAATAATCTAGACGCTTCAGTAATTAACAATTACAGGCCCATATCAAACCTGCCATTTCTAGGTAAAATAATTGAAAAAGTTGTTTTTCAACAGTTGAGTAATTTCTTGCATTTAAATAACTGTTTCGATGTGTTCCAGTCAGGCTTTCGTCCAAACCACAGCACTGAGACTGCTCTTGTAAAGGTCTTCAATGACATCCACTTAAACACAGACAGTGGCAGAACTTCAGTGTTGGTATTATTAGATCTCAGTGCTGCGTTTGACACTGTTGACCACAACATATTACTCGACCGACTAGAAAACTGGGTGGGACTTTCTGCAACAGTTCTAAATTGGTTTGAATCCTACTTAAAGGACAGAAAAAACTTTGTTTCTATAGGTAAATACACATCTGAGTTGACAAATATGACATGTGGGGTACCTCAAGGCTCCATCTTGGGGCCTCTTCTCTTTAACATCTATATGCTACCACTGGCTCAGATAATGAAAAACAACTAAATAAGTTACCTAGCTATGCGGATGACACACACATTTACGTAACAATTTCACCAGGAGACTATGCTCCAATTCAAACACTGAGTAAGTGCATTGAAAAAATCAATGACTGGATGTGTCAGAACTTTCTCCAATTAAACAAAGATAAAACTGAGGTAATGGTTTTTGGAGCCAAGGCAGAACTTTTAAAAGTTGGCGCTGAGCTTCAGGCTGCAATGCTCAAAACAACAGATAAAGCCAGAAATCTAGGTGTAGTCATGGACTCTGACCTGAGTTTCAACAGTCACATTAAAACAGTTACTAAATCAGCCTACTATCACCTAAAGAATATATCTAGGATTGAAAGACTGATGTCACAGCAGGATTTGAAAAAACTTGTCCATGCTTTTATCTTCAGTAGACTTGACTACTGTAATGGTGTCTTCACAGGTCTCACTAAAAAATCTATTAGAAAGCTGCAGCTAATTCAGAACGCCGCTGCTCGAGTCCTCACTAACACTAAGAAAGTGGATCACATCGCTCCAGTTCTGAAGTCTTTACACTGGCTTCCTGTGTGTCAAAGAATAGATTTCAAAATACTGCTGCTGGTTTATAAAGCTTTGAATGGTTTAGGCCCAAAATACATTTCTGACCTTCTGCTAAATTATGAAGCATCCAAATCTCTCAGGTCTTCAGGGACTGGTCAGCTTTCTGTCCCCAGAGTCAGAACTAAACATGGAGAAGCAGCGTTCAGTTGTTATGCTCCAAATATCTGGAACAAACTCCCAGAAACCTGCAGGTCTGCTGCAACTCTTACTACTTTTAAATCCAGGCTGAAGAGTTTTATTTTGTCGCTGCTTTTTAATTGAACTATTCACATCTTAAACTACACTGTAACTTTTATCCTTGTATTTTTTCTTTTAATGTTTATTTTATTATCTTTTCTTTTTAATGACTGATTTTAAATGCCATTTTCTTAATGTCTTTCATTTTTTGTAAAGCACTTTGAATTGCCTTGTGTTGAAAGGTGCTATATAAATAAACTTGCCTTGCCTTATATGATTCTGTTTTCTTCAAGGTTGTATCTTCCTGGTCGAATGTACTTACTGTAAGTCGCTTTGGATAAAAGCGTCAGCTAAATGCAATGCATTGTATTGTAATGTAATGTAATGTAATGTAATGCTGCGGTCATGACGACATTACTGAAATGTGGGCTGGCTTTACGCCCACGGCCCTATCAGAAACGTGGCTGTATCGGAAACAACGTGCGACCTGTTTTGGATGTAATATGGTCTTTGTTTACATAAGCAAGCATCGCTAACACTCAGAGCTAACCTGTACTGGAGAGAGTATGTGTAAAAAAGCAGGAAATAAAATGTACCCACCTTGTTGTAAACCTGTTAGAGAAAAAAGTATTCTAGCTCCATACTGTTTCAGAAATAATCCGTGATGTGGTTTGGAACATCAAATGGCGCTTAATCAGGGCAGCATTTAGCTGAGAATTTGGGTAGAATTCTCCTGCATGAGCTCTTCTCTCTCCTTTTAAAAAAAACCTACAGACCCAGAATCAGCACTTTAGTAACAGGGCTGAAATAGAGGGTTATGAGGCATGGCTACAATGGGTGATCTGTTTGGTATTTAGTTTTTGTTAGTTTTTTTGTATATCTGAGACCTATAATATATGTATAAAAGGAGACCTTTAATGTAAGCATCATATTATACATTTTACAATTTTCTCTTTTTTTCTAGTTCAGCTGATAAAAATGACTGCTGTATCCAACGATAAATACAGCACATTTCTCGACTGACAGCATTTTAACCAGGAAAAACATTTTAAAGGAAGAATTCAGTTTTCTTTTATTTGCAAGGTTTTTATTATTCTTACTGAATTCTTATTTCTCTAGCCATTTGCCACACTTGCTGTGTTAAGTGTTAAGTGTTAAGTTTACCTGCATACTTGCATATGAAATGCGGTATAATTCTTAGAAAGCAAAAATATGCGTCTATCCGGTTCTGTTATACAGGTAATTTGACACACGTCCTGTGATGCAGGTCCTGTGCCACAGATCCTACGACGCGGGTCCTGTGATGCAGTTCATTTGATGTGGGTCCTGTGAAGCAGGTATGTTATTCAGGTTATTTAATGCAGGTCCTGTTACGCAGGTCATATTATGGTGGTCCTGTAAGGCAGGTTATTTCATGTGGGTCCTGTAAAGCAGGTAATGTGGCGGAGGTCTTGTGACACAGGTAATTTCATTTAGGCCCTGTGACGCAGGTCATGCTATGCGGGTCCTGTAACACAGATTATGTGATTGGGGTCCTGCGACGCAGGTAATGTGATGCAGATCCTGTGATGCAGGTAATGTTATGCGGGTCCTGTTACACAGGTCATGTAACACTGCTTATGTGATGTGTTACCAAGTCATTCCATGCAGGTCCTGTGAGGCAGCTAATGTTATGCATACCTGTGACGCAGGTCATGTTATGCGGATAACATAACAATGGCCTGCACCTTACCAGATGAACAGATGGTAAGCATAATATTCTTATATTGACAGTTTGTTTCACAAAGTCTGCTGACAGTACTGAGAACGGTAGTCTGTGTACAGGTTCAGAAAAAATACTTTTTTGAGTGAGCTGGGAGAACAACTCTCACTGTGCATTCATCAATATGTCCGTGGGTTACTTGGATGATAGTGAATCAGTTAGCATAGCTGAACAGTGCCTTTGTCAAAATGCTTGCCTGGTAGAACTATTTTTAAACTGCCTCAAAGTCTCCCCGTGGAGGCAACACTGTAATGATGGTGTTGTCATCCTCCAACTTAAAGGTCCCATGTCATGCTTTTCCGGTTATTAACCGTCCCCTTGTGTGTTATGAAGGTTTTTCTGCATGTAAACGGTCTGCAGAGTACAAAAAGCCTCAAAGTACACCCTGTAGTGAGTAAAACTCTAACACAGAAAAGACCTGCCTATGCTGCCCCAGAACGCCTCGTTGGAGATTTCTCTTTTTCCATTGTTTTCTTCCTGGGTATAGTGACGTGTCCATACCCAAATGGACCCATTGGTCCAAATGGACCAATCCGTGGAGCCGTTACTTTACCTCCGCGGAGCCGTTACGTTAAGTCCGTGGATTGGTCCAAATGGACCAATCCGTGGACTTCCTCACACACACACACACTCAATCTTTTCTCAGCTGCAGCTCCGCCGATTTCTCCTCCCTGAGACGGCGGGACGCACACAAACTCCCAGCCAGGCTGCGGGTGTGTGTGTGTGCTCGGGCTGGTTTCGGGCTGGGTTTCGCTGTGTCTCGCTGTCTCGCAGACGGCCACTGGGATCACAGGGAGGGGGGGGCAGGAGCTCCAACAAGCCGTTTAGGACAGCGAGTGAATACACATACTTTACAGAGATGCTGTATGAGAAACCAATGTGAGTTTGGAACATTGCACAATATAAATCTATTCTAGTAGACCTCAACAATGGAATTATGATCAGTAGAAATGGCCATGACATGGGACCTTTAACAACCGTGTCTCCTCATGTAGCAGGTGTACAGTACGAGCAGGAGGGGGCTGAGCACACAGCACTGAGGGGCTCCAGAGTGCAGCAGTATATAGAGGGGTCAGTTCCATGGGTAGATTGAGTTGACTGCTGAGCTGAAATCAACAAGAGTTCTGATGCAGGTTTTTTTATTTTTCAGATTTGAGGGCTGAGTGGAGACAGCATCATCTGTTGATCTGTTGAGGCTGCATGCAAACTGCTGAGGGTCCAGGCAGGATGGGATGTTGTTTATGATTGAGCTTCAGTTTCTCAAAGCGCTTCATCAGAATGGGGGTGTGTGCAAAAGGGTGGCAGTCATTTAGATTACACACTGCACACTGTTTAGGTACAGGTTAATAGTAGCTGTCTCTTAAAGCAAGAGAGAACACTCTCCTTTGGCAGTGATACGTTGAAGATATCAGTGATGACAGTTAGCTGGTTTGCAAATGCTAATGAGAAGCTAATGAGAAGAAGCTAGGAGCTACTCTGCCTAATCCTGGCTAATATCCAGGCGCAGTTGCACTTGATGGGCTGACTGCAGGACAGAGAGCAGGACTCTGATGGGACAAAAGAAGGCGGACTGTGTTTATCTGAAATGATGATGCAAATTGCACTCCTGTTTTTGTGTTGTCTTGTTCTTCCTAGCATCAATGAGCTTCAGTTGCATTTCATGTTTAATGCATTCACATGAGTAGCAAGGTTGGGCGCAAAGCCTTGCAATAAAATCAGCCAGTTAACACACTTGATCTATTTAGCTTTTAACTGCTAATCCTACATCCCCCTGCCCATTCCACTGCCTTCCTACATTTAATCTAGGACTTTTTATTTATGTTGTCATTATTTTCTTTATTTATTTACTTGTAAAGCATATTTGAGCACCAGGAAAAGTGCTATGTAAATACCATGTATTATTACTATTATGTTCTGTTTCTATGGTTACCTCCCCTGCTAGCTCTGGCTACTAGATAAAGCTGTTACCTGATTGGTTGCACATTGAAAGCTCATTGCTAGACAAGGTCGAAGTGGAAATATTTTGAGCTTTGAGCACAGCGTTTGCATTTGTGCGATAAGCGATGCCAAGTTTAGCGTTCACGCCTATTCACTGTCTCCAGAAACACAACGACAACATCAGTGCAGGGCAGTTTTACCACGCATGAGGTAAAGGCAGCTTCATAGTTGTCTTCTTGTAAAGCCTTCAGTCTGCTTAACTCTCATCCCGACTCTCCTACCTCTCTTCGTTGGTCACAGTGCTGTAGTGCGTACCCAGTCCACTCAGTCTTTCCCCGCAACATTATGCATTAGATTGAGTATACGTTTGTGATTAGCTGCATTGACAATAAGGCTTTTGAGCTTAAAACCATGCCTTGTATCTCTCTTGGAGCTTTATGGTTTTTATGATTTGGTGTTTTTATCATCTTTCCGTAGTGCTTGAAGAAACTGAATCTTGTATCTTTAAGTCCAACACGGGGTGGATGGGGGAAACTGAACAGAGTGTTCACTTTAATCTTCATAATGGAAGCTAAAGAGGACTAATGATACCTACTCTCTCCTCCTCCCTCAATCCCTCCATCTTTAACCCCCTGACCCTCCCCGTCTTACTGCTTCTACAACTCTCGCTACACATCCTTATTTCTTCTCCTTTACTCACTCCTCCCTCTCTCTTTCTGTCTTTTCCCTTTTCCCTTCACGCTTCCCTCCATTCCTGCTGTGGTTCATTCCTTTTCCACCTCTCCATTTTCATCCCTCCATCCCTTCTCTCCTCTGACACGCTGGGCGTTACCACAGTGACAAATGGATTCTGTGTGTGTGTGTGTGTGTGTGTGTGTGTGTGTGTGTGTGTGTGTGTGTGTGTGTGTGTGTGTGTGTGTGTGTGTGTGTGTGTGTGTGTGTGTGTGTGTGTGTGTGTGTGTGTGTGTGTGTGTGTGTGTGTGTGTGTGTGTGTGTGTGTGTGTGTGTGTGTGTGTGTGTGTGTGTGTGTGTGTGTGCGTGCGAGAGACAGTGACTGATAGCTGGTTGTGGTAATTGATGCAGAACGTTCTTTAATAGGAGATACAAGAGGTGTTTAAAAAAATCCTGCCTAATGAAGAAATATGACGGAGATGGAGGGATGGGGGAGATGGAGGGATGGGGATATGGAGGGTCTATGGAGGGTTAAGATGCAGCAAAGGAGTGGAGTGGAGAGAGAAGAATGGGAAGGAGGAAGGGAAGATGTTAAAAGGGCAGGGACAAGTGGAGGACACGTGTTCTTGGATCAAACTCTGAGTCTCCTGAAATGTGTCTCTCCTGCTAGCATCACAATGTCTTTCCAACATCTCTCCAAGAACTCCACCTCATACACCATCATCAATCAATCAACACATTTGAATGGTGATAGCCAAATATCATATCATTCAAATGTTCTAATTTTAGGCATTACTTATATGAGTTTAGCTGGCCTTTATGCTTTTGCATCCGTTTAAAAGGTTCCTCTGCCGTTAGTGGACACAAATGTCCATTTAAGAAAACATTTCTAAATAGCTTAATATAGTGGAAAATATTCAAAACGATACATTTCGAAGCCAGGGCGCTAGACAGTCTGTACAGCATACAACACCTTCTGTCCTTAAAATCTTGCAGTGGACAAGAAATGATCACACCCCGAACACACCCCAAAGGAAACACCACAATGAACAGGTTTCAAAATGTTATGAACCTCAGGAATTGCAACAGAGGAGGGACCCCTCTACCAGGATGAACGGACGTGCAATAGCCGTTATGTGGACAGATTAAACAACATAACAAAATCACAATAGACAGTCCAAAGGACAGAAGTGATAATGTTAACAAATGGACAGATGGAGCCAGGAGGATGTCAAACAGCTTCTAGGCGTTGGATATAAGGGACTGAAAAAGTGTAGAGATGAGTTGAATTTGTATTATGTTGGAAATGTAAGGCCATATTTTCTGCAGAGACTGATAACTGCAACAATGGTGTTCGCATGCAGGGTGTTAAACTGCAGCCAAAGAAGTTTGAGCATTCACCCTCACTCTTCCTTAATATATTGCTGGTAAACATTGTAAGTAAAGATATTATGGAATGTTTTCAATCACTCTGTGTCTTAAACATATCATTAGATTCTACATAATATGAATATGCATTCAATGCTTGCACTTTAATAATCAGTTAACATAGCATTGCTGTTGTACAATTGTAAATACATCCATTCAAAATAATGTATCCAAATGAAATATTTACTTCAAGGTTCAAGGGCTTTATTGTCATATGCACAGATGCTAGAGTGTAGATATGGCAATGCAAATCTGAAGTCCCAAGCTCCTCCAAAAGTGCAACATAATACAGGATATAGGACTGCGACGAGCCAGGCGGGCTGTGCTGGCTGTGTGTGTGTGTGTGTGTGTGTGTGTGTGTGTGTGTGTGTGTGTGTGTGTGTGTGTGTGTGTGTGTGTGTGTGTGTGTGTGTGTGTGTGTGTGTGTGTGTGTGTGTGTGTGTGTGTGTGTGTGTGTGTGTGTGTCAGCTGATCAGTACCTGCATGTGCACCTCAGACTGGCGGCTGATTGGATCCCCTCACCCTCAGCTGGCCGATCAGCAGCCAGAGCTTGTCATAAAGGAGGCCCTCCAGGAATCCTTCTCTCTCAGACCTGCTGCTGACTGGAGAGCCTCTTTGTGATCGTATACATTTCTTCATTATTCGGTGACCTTGGGATTAGTATTGTTAAATGTGTGGTGGAGGTTTTAGGTAAGCTTGGGGTACCCTCTACATCTCATCACGTAGTTAAAATATGTTAGACACACAAGGTTAGTAGATTG
Organism: Notothenia rossii; assembly: GCF_949606895.1. Classification (NCBI taxonomy): domain Eukaryota; kingdom Metazoa; phylum Chordata; class Actinopteri; order Perciformes; family Nototheniidae; genus Notothenia; species Notothenia rossii. The sequence goes on along the minus strand of NC_136906.1, from coordinate 33,457,627 downwards.
TAGCCGCCCCTGTAAGTGTTTTCTTTCCTTGTCAGATGAGGGCTTTTTGTCTGAGTTTGGTTTCAGGGAAAAGATTTAGAGAAAGGCCTTGTTTTGTTATATTTATTAATTTCTATTTGGCATAATCTCCTATAATCTTCTCCTTCCAATCATTTAAAGAACCTTTATTTGTGTAAATAAATACACTTCTGTTCACTTTCACCCTGACTTTCTCAATTGTATTGATTGTTATGTCTTACTGTCACCATTTCCCCCTAGATCTTATTGAGGAAAAGGACGTAAAGAAATAAAAGACATTTCAAAATAAATAAAATAATAAGAATAGTGCACAGTAGTTGTATATGATCTTTCACATGCCTGATATCAAATTAATAATGTGTTATATTGTGTTTTCTTTAAGAAACATATTAAATATACATGTTCTACTGTTATGCAAATTACTGTTGATGTTTATTTATTTTATACTACTTTTTTGACGGTTTTCAATTTCTCTATATATTAAACTCATGTGTAATTCCTATCAAATAAATGTATTTAATATGTTGTATTATTTAGGTGCTCTATTGATATCTTTAATACTTTTGATAAGTGTACATGTTTACTGTTTATGTTCATTTCTTATTTTTATTTAATTCTATTTTTTTAAATGTTCTATATTTTAACCCAAGTATAAAGCCCAATTTGTTATGAAGAAATTATATCCAATCTAACATAAAATAAACGTACAGCACTGCCTCTATATGCTGATTCCTGGATCTAAGCAGATGCTCTCAGAGAAGCACTGTGATGCTCTTCCGTTGCTAAAAGGTCCAGGAACTCACACATTATATTATTGAGGGTGACTGAGTTATTCAACAGGGACACACAATACTTCATTGTCTTTTTCATTTCATATCTGGAAGAATTTACACGATTTCAATCCAAAGGAAAAGGTTACTTCCTGAATTTAATTAAAACCAGCATTGTCTTTCTTCGGCCACCTGGGGGCAGTGTAAGCCCTATATTAACACTGTCACCAAAGATGGCTGGCTATATACATCCAAAAAACATGGAGCAACATGTGTGTCATAAATAATTAAAGCTGTGAATGTTCACCGGATGAATGTTCGGGCAATAATCTCTGTTGTTGTCTCTTTAACAGCTTAATGCATCACTGCTCACTGACAACAATGTTGAGAGTTAACTGGAACAAGAAGGATGTGGATTAAAAAAATTAATAAAGCAGCGAGCAGGAAAACAATGATGTAGAGTTGGTGAAAATGCATATACACGCATTACACAAGTTATACACAAGTTATACATTGTAATATAGAAATAAACTTGAAATGTGCTCTTTGCCTTTTTTTCAAACACTGTGTATAACTCCAGCAGGAGGTGCAGGTGCACTTCACCAAATTCACCACAAGATGACAGTGTTACTGACAGCTGTTCACTGGAAGGTTTACCCTCTTCCTCTTCCTACTGTCACTGTCAGTACTTCCAAAACTACATAATCAATTGCAAAATGTGAACAAATATAGTTCAAAAGACATACGAAAATCATAGTAAAGTATGTTAAAGAATATCATGAATTACACAGTGTGTCAGAAAAAGGAATATATCCTTTAGAATAATATCAAAAATCACAAGTAGGCCTATAGTAAAGAATTGTCATAGTATAATATGTTGGAAAATATGAAAAAAGTCACAGTATTGCATGAAGAGTTACTGTAATAAACATGAAAAAAGTAATAGTGTAGTACATTGAACAATTACAATTGCAATATAGCAAAAAAAAAGAAAAATAAGGCATTGTGTGTATGTCAAAATATGAAAAAGGAATATGTTGGAAAATATTGTTTTAAAAATAAAAAAAAGTCATAGTTCATTATTTAGTAGTATAGTATATTATAGTATGCATAGTATAGTATGTTGAAGAATATGAAAAAAGTCAGAGTAAAAAATGTCAGGAATGTCTTAGTATAGTATGCAAAAGACTCAAAGCACATTATTTGGAAAAAATTAAAATAAACTCATAGTATAGCATGTCAAATAAAACAATAGTTTGTCAGAAAATATTAATAAAACATGTCAAGTAATGTGTAAGTATACAATATATGTCAAAAACATTGAAAAGATACAGTTTTTCAAAAAAAGATTATGAAAAAAGTCAAATTACAGTATGTAGTCATAGTTATATGTTTGAGTTTATTATTTCGAATAAAGACACAGTAAAGTTTGTCGAAGAAAATCATTGAACAGTATTTCGAAAAATAAGAAAAAATGACAAAGTAAGGCAAAAACAGTGATAACATATCATTTAGAGAAATATAAAAAATCATAGTATCGTTTACCAAAAATGGAAAGTCATAGTATTGCATGACAAAAAATATCATGAACAAAGTGTAGCATGTTAAAAATACAAAACACTAATTATATCGTATATCAAAAATATGAAAAAAGTCACGACATAGTATGACGAGAGAAAGGTCAGGATATAATTTTAAAAAACATGAAAAATGTCATAGGATAGTACATGTAAAAATAGAAACGTCGTACAATAAGAAAAGAAGGCGTTGTGCTGATGTAAAAAAACTGAAAATTTCATGGAAGTGCATGTCAAAAATATAATTGTATATATATACGTATTTTCATACGTCGGAAAATGTAAACATTAATCTGATCACAGTGCATAGAATAAAAAGGCAAAAAATTTCATTGTATAGTATGTTGAAAATAATAAATTAATATTATGTTGAATCAAGTCACAGGTAGGTTAAAAAAGTATATTACGCAAAAAAAGTCACAGCACATTATATCGAAACAATTATCATATAAAATCATAGAATAGTATGTCGATAAAAAAGTCATAGCATGAAGAAAAACATGAAAATATGTGTCAATAAATATCATGAAGAAATATCATAGCATGGTATTTAAAAAACTATGAAAAAAGACACATGACAGTATGTCAAAAATATTTAAAAAATCATAGTACTGTATAGCAGGGGTACTCAAATACAAATCTTAAAGGTCCAACATTTTTTTTTCAATAAGACAAAGGTCCGTTTATTACGGTCATTCAAACTTTTAAACAATTACAACAAGATTCTTAACACGAGGTTGCAAAAACAAAATAATCTGTATGCAGCAGTTTTCATTGTTATTGTGTCTGTGCTCGATCCCTCAGAGCTGCACAGTTATGAATAAAGGCAACTGCACCCTCTTTCATTCAGCATTCCCAATATTGCTTTATAAATGTCTTGCCCCCTTTTCTGTCGACTGAGGTTCGTCAGGCCCAACACATCTTCAACAAACTCCCCCTTATCCTCATCATAAAAACTCTCAAACACCAGCAACTGAGCATTGTCAGTGGTGTCAGTAGACTCATCCACCGCTAAGGAAATGCACTGTGCATTTTGTATTCCATCACAAAGCTGATTCATCAAATCACCAGCCAGTATTTATGTTTTTCTGGTTGCTGTGGAATCTGAGATGGGGATTTGCTTGATTTGACCTGTTATTTCCTCTTTTAGTTTGCCTTCAAACATGGTCTCCATCACTTCAGTCATGCATTCTTTTATACTTCAGTTATTATCCAGTGGAAAGCCCTTACCTACTGGCCTAGTTCAATCAAAGTGGTTACTTTCTTTTTGCTGGGCAGTGTAGTTTTACACACCGTCTTATTTGACTTTCTCAGGACTTACCACCTTACGGCGATTACCATCTTGTTCAGCAAAACGCCTTACAAACGTATTAAGATCAACAGCTTTAGTGCGTTTTGATTCAATGATGAGTACAGCCAACCTGACAGTCTCTTCTCTGTCATTGTAGACCGCAAATACCTAATTCCTTCAGTACTTGGGTCCGAATGCTTCTCGTTGTGCGCCGTACCGTTCAAATGAAATCGCCGCCAATCATATTTCCACGCTCGCGCCAGGTCCGGGGGAGGGGTTACAAGGCGTGCGTCTTGTGCTGCATTCACTTGCACTCGGACATTAGAGACTTTCTCTCATAAATGTCCGATGAGCCACAACTTTTCTTTCAAAACAAAGCTGCCCACTGGGGTGGCAGCTGGGGTGGCAAGGCCTATTTTGAGGGTAGCAGTTGACCCCCCCATGCCACCCCAGTAGGTGAAACTAG
>NC_136906.1:33341005-33448505 GCF_949606895.1 Notothenia rossii | reverse complement strand
ATAAGGTTTATAACTCCATAAATATGCAGGGGTTTTGTCATGAACTAAACAAGTAAAACATTGCTCTCATTAAGGGGCTAAAGGAAAAGTCAGAGGATCAGGAAAGTCATTGAAAAAATCATTTTGTTATGGTGGATTTTAAAATAGTTTGCCAGGGGAACCTTGAAGTCACTAAAGCCCACTCTGGGACCCGGATATCTGTACGGATTACTTAAAGATCCGCTCGTGGATCCCTAACGTCAGCAGGGTTCAACCTCTGAGGAGCATGATTGTCTTTAGTCACACATTGAAGAAAAGATGATGTGTTGTAAATGATGTGTTGTAAATGTTGACTACTCATTTTCCACAACGTTTTGATAAGCAGGACAATCTCTACATATTATCACCTCTTTGTGATTTTTGAAGCGTAAATGCAATCAGAAGTAAAAGGCAGTCACATGACTTCACCTCACCACCGCTAAGCTAAAGGCATCTAATGTTTGTGTGATGACGTTTAGTAGTCCGTGTTAGTCACTTGTTAGCAACCCTTGTTTTTATGAAACGCATAAGCTTTGGATATTCACAAGTGATGTATCTACTGACAAAAAACGTTGACTTCAAGGGAACACCAAGTGCTGAAATGCTAACTAATTTCCGGGTTTCAAGACTCATTCCTGCACCACTCTTATATATCAGGCAGCCCTCTTTACTCTCCAGGTGCACAAGTCTGCGTAACACCATGGAAGAAACACCTAATCTTGTTAGAAAGAATATATATGACTTTCAGTTGGCAATTTAGATTTAGAATTTTCTCTGCAACACCAGCAACCAAAAGTCTCCCCCCCCCCCCCCCCCCAATGAAAGGCAGAGGAAGTCGATACTCGCCATCACTTCAAAGTTCAATAGAATCTACATCAAAGGGACTAAAGAGCCAAACAATGATCAGCTGGCTGCCTGTATCAGATCAAGAAGAGAAACAATAAAACATGTGGGTACGTTTCTGTTTGCTCAGCTGGGGCCTGAAGGCATCACCTGCACCTGAAGGCATCACCTGCTGACCTGTTAGTTAGCAGGTGATGCCAGTTAGCTGATCTCTGTAAAGGCCAAATAATGGAACAGGTAGCCAACGTGCAAGTTCATCCCTACGGATATTTTGCTGATATTTCTGATATCGCTCCCTTACTTTGATAAACTTGCGGGTAACTTGACGATGGTCTGGTAGTGAACAAATGTTCGGAATGAAATACAAATGCTATGGTGTGTAAAGCATGGTATGGCATGTACGGTACGTAGGGTACACAGTATGTTATCGTATGGTGTGGTATGGTAGTATCCTAGGTAGGGAATGCTATGGTATGGTATGGAACCGTACAGTGCAATATGGAATGGTTTGATATGATAAAGTATGAGGACCCTTTATGCACATACCTTGTATGCTACAAACATAATACGAGCTATACTGTTAGCAGTCAACGCCAGATAGAGATTTCCTCCATTGATGTGCTGTGTACAAATGACTAAAAGGCTTCAGATGTCACATAAGAGCCCTAGGGGTAGGTTGGAGTACTGCAGGGGGTACGTGAGATTTATTTTATGCTAATGACAAAAAAAACATAATTAATGCATTTAAACAAACTACTAATAGTAGATGAACTACTTTATTCAAAAGTTTACAGTAATTCTGGATAATAAAATGGGAAAAATAAACGGGATGCTCTCTTTTCCTCTCTCTCTCCTGACAGCCCGTCAGTCTCGTGCAGCTCGCTGAACCTGTAATAAGTGACCCGACAGTAAAGAATACATATATTCTTAACTAGTTTAGCTAGTTCCAGAGTATATAAACTAGCTAAGTGTGTTAGGTCTAACTCTTAGTGTATTTCATTTTGCTCCACTCAACGGTCCGTCACAGCGGCGGAGCTGTGATCATACAGAGCTGCGTGTTCTCCGTCAGCAGCAGCTGATCTGATTTCTGATCTCTCTCTCCCGTCCGGTTATACTTCACTCGCGTCTATGTCCAAATCTATCAGATCTAGCTTTTTCTAGTTAATTATTTGACTGCCTGCTTTTCAAAAGGACCTAAACAATAAGCGTTGCTTGACAACGGCGTGTGGCCGCAAAGTATAGCATTATGCATAATGAGGGGTCAAAATCCCATGCACATAAAATGCTCATATATTTTTTTCTCTTTATTCCCCACGCCCCAAAATAAATAAATATACACATTTTAGGAAAAGTAACGAAGTTTGAGCAGTGTGGGTTTTATATTAACAGAGTTACACATATTTCAAAACGCAAAGTGTAGGCTAATAACTGCAGGTTGCCTCCCTGTCAGAATTACAAAGTGAAGCACAATCACATTCTCACTACATTGTAAGGACAACTTATTAAAAAGATCAGTTCAATGCAACTAATGCCTTCTTAGTGTTATTGCATGATGTTAAAATTTGAAATGTAGCATTTAAGTGTTTCTCAGTTACAATGTTGTTGTTTTAATAAATCAGACTCTGATGGTGCAGCGCTGTACTGTACCTCTTTATATAGGCATTTGTTCCTTAACAATTTGTTTTTGCGCTGATCAGGGGGTACTTGGCTGAATTTTTTTTTCAAAGGGGGTAAATGATTGAAAAAAGTTTGAGAACCACTGTGATAGAGTATGGTATGGCATTGGACGGTATGGCACGATAATTTCCTTTTCTATAACTCTTCACCCTTCAGTAGAGGGAACTGAGAACTTCAACACCAACACTATGTGCAATGTAAATATTTTACCATCATTACAAAACACTGCTATATAACATGTGCAATATTATTATAATTAACAATGTGCTATGATAAACGTGCAATTACGTATATCTGCCACTATGGTCTTTTTTTTTAACTACTAATGACTGGTAATATTCACATTCATTGTGTGACCGTCTATGTTTCATGTCTCCTGTAGATATGTAATTGCTCTTTTTACTGCACTTTTAGTGTACAGTTTTACCATTATGCTGCTGTGTTTATTGTATTGTTGTAACTCTGGCACAACAATTTCATTCGGGATAAATAAAGTCTTATCTTATCTTATCTTTTCTTGTCTTGTGTACACTACAAACCATAATATGAGCTAAATAAGCAGCCAATGCCAGATGGAGATGTCCTCCTTTGACCTGCTGTACCAATCACCTCAGAACCTGTCCTGTCCACCTGAGAGGAAGGGGCTCTGCAGATCATTTAAGGTGACAGAGGTGTCAGACAGGGATGTGCAGACCGACTCCTCTCACTGTGTTAGTTCCTTTGAGTTGATACATGTAACTGTTTAGAACCTTTCAAACCTTTCTAGATTTGTAATTAGGAATGAAGAGTAGATCAACACATCTACTTCGACCTCTACTACACAAACATTCACAACACATTAACATTAACCATATATAAAAATAAACATTAACAACACATTAACATTAACCATATATAAACATAAACATTAACAACACATTAACCATATATAAAAATAAACATTAACAATACATAATCATAGACATTCACCAAACATTAACACAACACAAATTATTCATGGCACTTCAGAAGGCCCTACAGTGTTGAAGGCCCAGTTTAATATGCAACTACTATAGTTGCTCTGCTGCCTCTTTATGAGCTGAGGGGTCCTCTGCCTGAAATTGTGGAAGACCCCTTCTTGAGTTGTTGCTGTTGATGTAACTGTCATTGTGATCCCTTTGATTATTGATAAATGATTTAATGTATTTTTCAATTTGTCTGACTACAAATGTTTCTCTTTCCCTCACACACACACGCACGCACACACACGCACACACATGCACACGCATACACACACACACACACACACACACACACACACACACACACACACACACACACACACACACACACACACACACACACACACACACACACAAACACACATATAAAGACAGATACATATGCAAGATGCATTTTTTTTGGTTTCAGATTGTTTATGATAAATGTCTTTCTTAATATTTATTTGTATTCTAATAATCTTTTCCTCTCCTGTTCCCTCCCCTTAGCCCCCCACCCTCCCTCCATCATGGCAGAGCCTTCTCCTGGCTGGTGGAAGCTGACTTTCCTGAGGAGAAAGAAGTCCCAGCCCAAGGTCCTGTATGAGATCCCTGCAGAGTTTGCCTCTAACGCCCCCCCTGCTCAGCATGGATCGGCCACAGCGCTCCCACCCGAGGAAACGCTGCGGGACCCTCAGCTGGACGCCCGGCTGGAGAGGATCGTGGACAAGACCCCAGGCAGCAAGGGGCGCCACGTCAAGGTGTCTCACTCCGGGAGGTTCAAGGAGAAGAAGAAAGTCAGAGCCACTCTGGCAGAGAACCCGGAGATGTTTCCAGGAGGGGACCCCGCCAGGGACGAAAACCAGAGGGCCGGGGAGTGAACGAACACACACACACATTCACAGGGAAGTTTAACTTGGGCATAGCCTCTCTATCCATGTTAGAAGTTGATGCAGCCTTAATTGGGTGAAACTCTGGGCATTAATACCTTCTTGGGATGATGAAGTTGAATCAAGACTTTTTGAGAGAGAATGTTCAGGCTTATCTTTATTTAGAAAAGTTTGATGTTTTCCTATTTACTTAAATTCCAAACATTCTGCATTCTGCATTATGAGGCCTGCTGTCAGCTTCTGGTAGATGGGGATTGCAGGGATGATTCAGGACAATGCACCGCCATGGATCTACTACACTGCAGGAAAACCAGCCTGACTGGCCCTAACGGGTTCATGAGAGACTCTGTACATGTGCCCTCAACTCATCCAGAAATACACTTTGGAAGGGTTAAGTGCAATTTACAAGAAAACAAAGTTTATCTAAAAAAGACAAAAATAGATCAACAAAATGACAAGGTAAACTCACTTAACTTAAATTAAATATAATCAATGAAACAATCTGATTAGTTAAAGTTATGTACTATCAATTGTCATGATAATGGTTTATGAAGTCATGTTGTTGTGAATGATTGAATCATCATTGAACAAGCACTTAAGAAACTGGGATCCTAATTTGAGCACTATAGTTGTAGCCCACTTCCTGGATTTATTTGTCGCGTTTGCAGGTTTACGTAGCCATGTCTCTTTCAATAGTTGTACTTCTGTAACATGTTTTAGATCTTCTTAAACCTACTGAGACACGTTGGAGACTTGATTGATTATTGATTTTTCTGTATTTTTAAACTCACATTTTAGCTGTTATTTTTTCATCCAGGCAGTCCTACACATGTCGTTGCCGGTGAAGGCCAGGAGAGGGCAGCATCTCTTCAGATGCAACAGATCTTTAAAACACTCCTCCATTAAGGGTTTCTCTCAAGAAGCTTCTTTTTTCTCCTGTTGATTGTACCTCACAACCTATCAGAAGTTAGCCTACAGCCTGTTTTTTTAAAACTACTTACAAATGCCAGAAGTAATTTTAGCCTTCAATGTCAATGCTCCAACATTTAGTGTAGGCACAGAAATACTTTTGATCTAAATAAATGTCTGATTTTCTGTAAATTATGTGTTCTCTTTAATGCTATTTTGGACTTATATCCGTAACAAGTTACTGGCCATTTTAAACATTTCAAAAGAAATACGATGGTACACTGTCTGTATAGAGGCGCTGCGGTCACTTTAAACCTCACACCATCTAACAACCTCCAAATTAATCAAAGGTGTCTACGTTGGGCAGAAAGCAGAAACTCTCTCAGGTGTCTGGTCGTTATTGAGAATCCACCAGGTGCTACACATTCAGTGTGACAGATGTGTTTGGTGGGGGGGGGGGGGGGGTTAGTTTGAGGTTGGATATTTGACAGAAATTCTCTCCACATCCAGACAGTCTTGCAGTTTCTGATGGAGCTGGGCGCAGGAGGTCGGTCAGCTCCCCCCTCGTACTAAACCAATAGGCGCGTTCACACCAGAGTACTTTTCCCGTTTAGTTCCGTTAGTACCCCTTATGTCGCGTTCACCAAAAAGAGTACTTAGTGCCAGGATCTTTTACCCCCATTTTTAGTGCCTGCTGAGAGGTGGTACCAAAAATGAACAATTTCTGGGCGAATTGCAAACCACGCCCCGTAAAACTCTGAAAAGTTTTTTGAAGCCGCCATTGTATTTGCTGGCTTTTCTCTTCGAAATTCATCCCATAACGACATTGTAATACACGGTTCGGCTGCATTAAATATTACACATCTGCCGTAGTTGTTTATTTATAGAGCCCTGATGAGAAGACTTCTAGACAAACAGGAAGAACAGCCACGGAAACTGAATATGTGACGTGGACCATAAATATATCAGCAATTAAACAACATCTTCCATTTCTTTTCACACAATACGTCTCCTTGCAGTATCAACCTTAATTCGGCTGACTTTTATATTTGATCCAATTGGTAGATAGGTTATATTTACACCATAATGGTGCACAGCTGATAGAAAAGGACTTGTAGTTTTTAAAGATATTACTGATTTTCTTTGAATATAAGAATGTAAATACTGAGTTGAGAGAATAGTCAGGGGATTTGGGCGATGGGAGACACATCTATGGAATCACAATTTCAATAGCTTACCATTAAATGATGGATATACCTTTCTGTCTGTGATGTTTTACAAATCAGATATTAATGTTAGAAGTAAAACATGAGAAATAGTATAGCAATATCCTGTAAAATTATGTAAAAACATGAATAAAACTACACATCTTGAGAAGTTATACATACATAAGTATCCTACACTAATAATACAAAGTTATTATTAGTATGCTGTGTGTACCTTGTGTGCACCGCCTAGTGGTTAAAGCACGTTATTGAATTATTTTTGTTGAATAATGTTATTTGATGAACAAAATATTAAGAGTACATACTTTCATAGGGGGAAAGTAGAAGGTCAATGATAGAAATATAGAATATAAAAGATCAAGAAGATACTGTAGTAATCTCTACAATAAAACAGTTTAGTGCACGATGTACAAAGATATTAATATGAGGATGTGCAAAACAGACAATCTAATTAACCTTTATTAACACATTAAATAATACTTTAGGTTAAGGTCTTCTTTCAAATAAGAAAAAGCTTTGGGGCTATCTACAGATAAATATTAAGCCTGACAAAGTACTTAACGTCTAATATATTGCTTTCCTGCAATGTTAACTATGTTGAAGCACTTATTTTAACTGATATTATACACATTAATTATACTCTTATGTATGTAGATAGTATAAGAATTGTGCAGAATATGACAGTTTAATGGTGGAGGTATACACACATATTGATGGATGTCTTGTAATGCACTGTTGAGGAACCTGCGACCCAAGTTTTTAATTCATTGCATAACTACACCATAGTTGTGTATATATGTCAATAAACCTTAGAAAATCTTGAAATCTTGAAAGGGATGTGCAAAATAGTCATCATATAGAGTTTTTAATTAACTATTAGTAGTAGAGTAATGAATATACTTTATAGAGATCAGCAGATAAATGTTTAGTCTTCTCAAGCACCAACTATCAAATATCTCTCCTGATTGTTGGCACTTGACAATCACCTTCCCTGAATTTTACAAAGGTGTAACTAAAGTCTGCTTTAAGGGTTGTTTATATTTCACATCATTAATCAGAATCTGCAAAGTAACTCAAATAAATGTAGTGGAGTAAAAATACCAGGTTAACCTCTGAATTGTAGAGGAGTAGAATTACAAAGTAACAATGAGCTGTCATGTGGGTATATATTAATGCTGCCCATTATGGATACAAGCGATTTTCACCCATTTAGTAATTATATATTTTAAATGTGTACACACCAGTGTGTTTCCTATCGCCTAAACTTCCAGGGCTGTACACAGTTTAATACTGTCAACTTCTCATTTTGGGAAAAACGAAAACGTCTTTTAAAACTACAATTCCCAGTAGAGACGTGCAATAGAGAACAGGCTTGTTTGAGACAAGCGAGACCTGCGCAGACCTGCGCAATTTCGATCAACGTATTGCTAGTGCGTTGCATGATGATTAGTCATTTTGTCCGACTTGCTCTGGAGGCTCGCCTACATGAGACGTTGAAATCTCGCGGGACAAAGACGCCCGCAGCCTTGAGAGTGAGGCGCGGCGAGGTTGTGAGCAGTATGAACAGTGTGTATGAATATGCTAAGATATATAAAGTATGAAAACGGTAAGCAGTCCAAGTATAGTATAACATATATAGATATTCATTTCATGATGATAAACATTGTGGAACAATTATGAAAAATGTTAATGGAGGGGGCGACGTAAAACTGACACAAAACAACAACAAACTTTTGCCGAGCCAATTGGAGAGTTTCATCACCAGCACGTGGTAAAAACCACCAATGAGCGCTCAGCTCGAGATACCAGCGAGTCGTTTCCCATCAAGCATTTCGCTTCCGCAGCCCGTGGAGAGGAACTGCGCAGCCTCGCCGCGCCTCGCTCTCAAGGCTGCGGGCGTCTTTGTCCCGCGAGATTTCAACGTCTCATGTAGGCGAGCCTCCAGAGCAAGTCGGACAAAATGACTTACCATCATGCAACGCACTAGCAAGACGTTGATCGAAATTGCGCAGGTCTGCGCAGGTCTCGCTTGTCTCAAACAAGGCTGTTGCGAAACACAATAGCCAACATGTGTAGTTCTGAGGGGGCGTTCGAGTCCAGTTTTGAATAGTCTGCCGGTTTCGTTCCATTTCAAAGAGCTTGGCGCTCGGCGTAACCTTGGCGCACTGCCATTCCAACATCCAATCCTAGAGCTTGAAGATTAATCATGGGGTTTGTCAACGGGACTGTAGTCCTAAACGATAGCTGGGGATTATGGGTAGTGTAGTGTCTTCGGCCATCCTAAACTCTGAATTTTTTTTCCGGATATCATATTGCATTAACACCGTATCCCAACGTGCATTGCGGATAAAACATCCTGAGCTTCAAGCTGAGGATCTTGGGTAATCAGTTTACCGTCTACGTCTCTTTCCGGTGCCCAAGATTATAGAATTAAACGAATAAATTAAAACAAGGATAATTGTGTGTTATTGTTGAGTAAATAACATGTTATTTAGAAAAGAATAATACATTAGAAGGAAACAAATATTTTAAAAAATACAGATTTCAGTATTCTGAGGCTCTGAGCCCCATTTCTTTTCCTCACGGACGGCAAAAAAAGTCAGACATTATACGATTACAAATCAAATCAATAATCGTGGCTTGATATTGAGTAATAACATGTTTTTATGACACACAGCTTCCGGTCTTCTCAGACCCAACCGTATACATTTGCGCCTCATATGCACACAAAACTCGGACTCAGAACTCAATGGGAATAGTTGGCGTATGATAGGCACGCAAAATCGGACTTTAGCGTATCTATTGCACGCATTTTCCAATGTGTAAAGTCGTGTCATTTGTACGCAGACTGAAGAGAGTGGGTTGATCTAAACCAGTGGTTCTCAAACTTTTTCTGTCAGGCCCCCCCTTTGGAGAAAAAAAAAAGTCGGGCCCCCCCAACGCAAATAGTCAGGCTCAGTGGCGGCGCCAGAGATTTATTTTGGGGGTGCTGTGGGGTAGCTTGACGTTTCATAGAGGGTGCTCAAACATTTAGGGTTTCCCATTAATGTACAGTGGAATTTTCTACTGCAACATTCCCCACGCACATACACAGTGTACCCGCGACTGTTACAATGAAGGCTCGATAATCAGCTCACGGCATATAGGTGTAAGCAGGGGTAAAGTGCTATTTTTATAGGTGGTGTGTGGACCTCACATAGGGGGGTCCGGGGGGATGCTCCCCCGGGAAGATTTATTTTTAAATATTGAAGTTAAAAGCATCAATCTGGTGCACTTTGAGAGCAAAATGAAGAGATCTATGGATATATCTCACAACTCCTATATGAAACAGAACTGTAAACAGATTTCCTTTTTCTTTATGGATATTTTACAAATCACCCTTTTAAACTTTATTCTTTTTTTACTGTCATATAGTATTTCATACCTGTTTTTCATTTATTCTCTTATTTTTTTATAACTATAATGATCATATAAACGTGTGCCTCGGAAATAATTGTTTACATAAATGGTGACCAAAACGTTTGAGACCCACTGAGATAACACTGAGAGAGTTCTTTAGTTCACTGAGTCTCTCAGTCTGACAGGTGAGGACTCTCCTCCACTTTGTTGTTGAAAAAACTCCTTAAATCCGTTAGCGTAGCTAGCTAGCACCAGAAGCTAACAACAACGATCTCCGGTACCGGTGCGCTCTCTCTCTCTCTCGCGCACACAAAATGGCTCGTTCCACGCACGCACACACACACACACACACACACACACACACACACACACACACACACACACACACACACACACACACACAGAGCCGAGCTTTAATGAAAAACAGATACACAGACCACTGGCGGCACATATCAAACCCGGGCCGGGGGGCGGGGCCACATGACCGGGCCCTTTAAACCCAATAAAGATTGACAAAAATATCGGGAGTCCGGGGTATGGTAATCTGACGCTCGTGCGTAAAAAGTCGCTCAATCAGTAAGATTACAATTTAAAACAATGTTTGAAAGAAAAGTAACAAAAGAAAAGGTGTAATATTTAAGATTTGGTTTCTGCAAAGGGTATAGAAACGAAATATATATCAGAGATAATAATGATATAACATGACATAAAGTCCAACAAACCACAAGGACAACGAAAACATAGCCTAATAAAATGACTACATTTCTGACACACCATTCACCATGGACAGCCAGCCGCCACCATGAGAGCACAGCAGTGTAAAATTGGCACGGCGGCCCATACATTCACGTACAAGTAGGCTACTGTACAAATTAAATTTGAAGTGTACTCCCCACTACTTGAAGGGCACTCGGCGAGCCTTGCGCTCCGCGAACTCGTCCACAATCCGCTGTATGTCCAATTTCTTGGCTCGGTCACTTTCGATGGACAGCAAGGCCAGTCCACTCAGTCTCTCCTGTCCCATCGTGCTCCTCAAATAGTTTTTGATGAGTTTTAATTTGGAGAAAGAGCGCTCGGCGGTTGCCACGGTGACAGGAAGAGTCAGAAATAAGATGAAGGCTGTGCAAACCTCACTGAATGTAGATGTTACTGCTGGGTTGTAAACAATGAGCATTTTTACCAGATCCGCGACAGTTTTTAGTTTTTGTATTTTGTCCCTGAAACAGGTTCTGAAAGAAAGCAGCTGGCCAGGGAAGCTGGCGGCGATGTCCCGACTGTAGTGCTCTCTAAGCCGCTGGGCAGCTTGGTGTAAATCCTCATCCTTTGCTTGTAGTAGTGTGTTGGGGTGAATTGCCTCAAACATGTTCACAGTTGCATTTAAGATGGTGAATCTTTGGGACAGTTGCTGGATGATTATATCGAGACATGCATTGAAAACGGTCACCCGAAAGTTGCTCTCTGCGTCAGTGAGGCGGCTGTCTTCAGAAAGTTCATCAAAGTGTCTCTTAACTTTCCTGGCCCTGGTTGTTTCAAACTGTGTTTGACTTCCCCATTTAGTAGCCAGGGCAAGAGTGGCGGACTTCGCCTCATCAAATTGTCCCCTTTACTCCACCAAAACACTGATGGCATTTTGCAGTAGAGTAGATGCTTTGAGAATATCCGCGTCTTTTGCTTGCATTAACTGTGAAGCACAATTTATGCTTTCCAAAATCTTGGTCTGCATGTTGACCAAAAATAGAAAGCTAAATTTGCTTATGGCATTCTTGAGTACACTTGCTTCATTGCGCTCATCCTTTTTGTCACTGGTAAGGGATATTTTGACGAGGGCTTTTATAATGTCTCCATATCTGTGCCTTAACGCAACAAGCGCATCATGGCGAGATGACCAGCGAGTGGGACATAAGCGTTTTAATGTGATAGTTCTGCTCTCTGGCGTGATTAACTCACTGAGCAATGCCCATCGTTTGATACTGTGACCAAAAAAGTTGTAGAGCGTCTCTACAGTGTCATAGAACTGCTTCACTCCAGGGACATTTTTAACAGAGTCGTTGAGTGCTAGGTTGAGATTATGAGCAGCGCAATGAACATAGTGGGCAAGGGGCTCCTTCTCGGCTATTCTTGCTTGCACGCCTGAATACACACCACTCATATTAGCCGCCCCTTCATAGCCCTGTCCGCGACAGATCTAATCCGTTTTTCTCTATAGAACCAAGAATGTTGTTTTCAAGCTCTGAAGCTGATGAACCTTTAGTCACTTCAAAACCCAAAAAGACTTCATTGATCTGTATATCTGTTGCAATATCCATGTCGTTCTTAACAACAGTTATGTAGCGGTAAACCTGACTCAACTGGTCTATCTTTGACACATCTTGCGTTGTGTCCATGATGACGGAATAAAATGGGGCTTCGTTTATTTCATCAATGATGTCAGCTTTCACACGTTGAGATAATATGTAAATAATCTCATCTTGAATCTGGTGACTGAGGTATTTCACTGACCCTTCTGTTCGGTTGATTAGCTCTTTCAAAACAGGGTCGTAGCGAGCCAATAATTCTATTATTGACAAAAAATGGCCAGCTTTTCCCTGACCTAGAACCTCTCGATGGCCCCTGAATGCCAAGTTGCTTGAAGCTAGAGTGAGAGTTACATTAACAATGCGCTCCACGACCTGTCTCCAAAATTGGGCGGCATTACGCACATTCCTCTCCATGTCAGCGTCTATTGTGCCGTTGGTTTTCCACTGCTCATATACTACGCATGCACCAAGGTGTATTTGAGTGGATTCATGCCTCTCAATTTTAGTAGAAAGATGTTTCCAGTCTTTTATTCCGTTTACCCATGCATTGTTGTAGAAAGGTGCCTTTCGGTTGGCAAAAAGCCAGCAAGGCTCAAAGTAGCAGCAGTCCAATTTTGGGGAATAGCACCTCCAGCTGCGTGGAAATTTCATCCCAACTTTAGTGGTGGAGGTGTAATAGCTTTCTGAAAAGCAACGGTTATCCTTGTCTTTGGGAAATGGACCTTTGGGTTTGCATGGGCCCATTTTTAGGATATATCTTTTGATATTGGCGTCCTCAATGTTTTCAAAAATAGTTTGCCCGATCAGTCGGAAAACGCTCCAGAGGATAATTGCAGGACACATCATGATCCGTGGTCTGAGTTTCACCCGTAGGAGTAGCGTGAGGAGGAGACCTGTTGCTGCTTTCATTCCCAGTGTACTTCTTCACCTTGCGGCGCAGCAGGTAAGGAGCCGGAGGGGTGCGGCTGGTCAAGCGTCAGGCCTGGCTCTCCTCTAGACGAGCAGCTAGCAGCTGCTGAGTCGTCCCTATTATTATTAGGGTCTGAGACCTAGGTCGGCGAAAAACCTGCGAAACACACACAAAACAGGGAAAACGACCGGCAAAAGCACAGAAAAGGTTCGGAAATCATGACGGGTGATAGGCCGCGTGAGCCCAGCCCCATGTGACTCGGCCATCCTAGGCCGTCCATAAACATGATTGATATCGGTCCGATTATTATTATTATTAGGGTCTGAGACCTAGGTCGGCGAAGACCCTATTGAAATCGGTCGCGCAGCGACCGATAAACCTGCGAAACACACACAAAACAGGGAAAAAGACGGGCAAAAGCCCATCAAAAGTGGCCTAAATCATGACAGTAGGTGGCCCACGCCAACCTAGTCACATGGGCGCTCGCGCCCATGTGACCTCGGCCACCCTAGGCCGAACATTATTGATATCGGTGCGATTATTATTATTCTGATTATTATTTTAATACATTGCGCGCACTTTTGACCCCCGCAACATATGTGAAAACTCACCAAATTTCGCACGCGCGTCAGAAGTCGTGAAAATTGCGATGTGTAATTGGTTCCGGAACTTTGCGTCAAAAATTGCGTAGGCCACGCCCACTTCCGTTTTTAACGTTAACTCCCCCCACTTTAACTTTCACGTAAACGAACGAAACTCGCTACGCATATCTAGGGTGCGGAGACGAGCAAAAAAGCCTCTTGGAGGGGTATAAAATAACGTACAGGAAGTCGGCCATTTTGAATTTGGCGTTGGAAAAACGCGATTTATCGCGTTTTTCGTCCCTCGCACTTTAACGAACTCCTCCTAGGGACTTTATCCGTACCACTCCAAATTCCTCGGGTAGCTTCTCCACAAATGGGCGATCTAAAGTTATCACGGAAATTTTTTTCTTTCGCACGGCGTAGCCGTGATTTGGCGCCAAAGTTCGCGTTCGCTCGATGCTAGGCCATCCCTCAACATGGAACACGATGATGTCATAACTCAAACTGACATGCTCAGAACGCCACCAAACTTCACGTGATGGTTAACACTGCGGCCCTGAACAGCTCTACGTCAAATCCCATGTTACTTAATATGGCGTTACCATGGCAACGCATCCCTCGCCATAAAACACGGTGTCGCTGTAACTCCAATGGACACGGTCCCATCGTCCCCCAATCTTCACTTTTATATCACCGGTTCATGCCTCAACAGCTCTACGTGAAATCTCAGATCTCACCGTATGCCGTTTCCATGGCAACGCATCGCTCGCCAAAAAACACGATGTTGTGTTAACTCAATGGAAAATCGTCCAAACGGCACCAGACTTCATATGATGGGTGATGGTCAGGCCCTAAACAGCTCTAAGTCAATTAGGGGATGTCATCATATGCCGTTGCCATGGCGACAGATCCCTCGCCATAAAACCCGGTGTTGTGTTAACTCAATGGAAAATCGTCCAAACGGCACCAGACTTCAGACTATCATTAATGGTCCGGCCCTCAACAGCTCTATGTCAATTATGGGGTGTCATCATATGCCGTTGCCATGGCAACGCATCCCTCGCCAAAAAACACCATGTTGTGTTAACTCAATGGAAAATCGTCCAAACGGCACCAGACTTCAGATGATGGCTAATGGTCCGGCCCTGAACAGCTCTATGCCAATTATGGGATGTCATCATATGCCGTTTCCATGGCGACAGATTCCTCGCCATAAAACCCGGTGTTGTCGTAACTCAACGGAAAATCGTCCAAACGGCACCAGACTTCAGACTATCATTAATGGTCCGGCCCTCAACAGCTCTAAGTCCATTATGGGATGTCATCATATGCCGTTTCCATGGCAATGCATCCCTCGCCATCAAACACGGTGTCGCTGTAACTCCAATGGACAGGGTCCCATCGTCCCCCAATCTTCACTTTTATATCACCGGTTCATGCCTCAACAGCTCTATGTCAATTATGGGGTGTCATCATATGCCGTTTCCATGGCAACACTTCCCTCGCCAAAAAACCCGGTATTGACGTAACTCAATGGAAAATCATCCAAACGGCACCAGACTTCAGACTATCATTAATGGTCCGGCCCTCAACAGCTCTATGTCAATTATGGGATGTCATCATATGCCGTTTCCATGGCAACGCTTCCTTCGCCATAAAATACCATGTTGTTGTAAGTCAATGGAAAATCGTCCAAACGGCACCAGACTTCATATGATGGCTAATGGTCCGGCCCTCAACAGCTCTCCGCCAATTATGGGATGTCAACATATGCCGTTTCGATGGCAACGCGTCCCTCGCCAAAAAACCTGGTGTTGTTGTAATTCAATGGAAAATCCTCCAAACGGCACCAGACTTCAGACTATCATTAATGGTCCGGCCCTCAACAGCTCTATGCCAATTATGGGATGTCATCATATGCCTTTGCCATGGCGACAGTTCCCTCGCAATGAAACACGGTGTTGTCCTAACTCAATGGAAAATGGTCCAAACTGCACCAGACTTCAGACTATCATTAATGGTCCGGCCTTCAACAGCTCTATGCCAATTATGGGATGTCATCATATGCCGTTGCCATGGCAATGCATCCCCCGCCAATAAACCTGGTGTTGTCGTAACTCCAATGGACAAGGTCCCATCGTCCCCCAGTCTTAACTTTTATATCACCGGTCAATGCCTCAACAGCTCTACGTGAAATCTGAGATCTCACCATATGCCGTTTCCATGGCAACACTTCCCTCGCCATGAAACATGGTGTTGTCCTAACTCAATGGAAAATCATCCAAACGGCACCAGACTTTAGATGATGGCTAATGGTTTGTCCCTCAACACCTCAATATGACAATAGTGAGTTTTCCCCAAAAGCTGTTGCCATGGCAACACACCCCTCGCCGTTAACCACGATATTGCTATAAGTCCTGTGTATATGGTCGAAAACTGTTCAAACTTTACATGTGTGCTAACTGTCAAGCCCTCGACACATATATGTGTCAATTTTGAGATTTTGTCGAATTTCGTTGCTATGATAACAAAATGGTCTCCGTGAAACACGGTTTTCAAATAACTCCAGTTAACATGCTCCAAACGGCCCAAAACTTCACAGATCTGATAACGATGCAGCCCTCAACACATCTAGGCGTATTATGGGGTTTCATCAAATTCCGTTGCCATGGCGACAGATCCCTCGCCATCAAACACAATGTATCTGATAGTGCTGTAACTCCTAAATACATTGTCCGATCGGCCTGAAACTTCCCACGTTTGCCAACGGCCGAGTCCTTCAGACACCTAGACACGTCGACGTGCGGACAACAGCCTGCGGAACGTCGAAGACCCGCTCAACGCTGCTTGCAGCTTTAATTAGTGTCTGAGACCTAGGTCGGCGAAGACCCTATTGAAATCGGTCGCGCAGCGACCGATAAACCTGCGAAACACACACAAAACAGGGAAAAAGACGGGCAAAAGCCCATCAAAAGTGGCCTAAATCATGACAGTAGGTGGCCCACGCCAACCTAGTCACATGGGCGCTCGCGCCCATGTGACCTCGGCCACCCTAGGCCGAACATTATTGATATCGGTGCGATTATTATTATTCTGATTATTATTTTAATACATTGCGCGCACTTTTGACCCCCGCAACATATGTGAAAACTCACCAAATTTCGCACGCGCGTCAGAAGTCGTGAAAATTGCGATGTGTAATTGGTTCCGGAACTTTGCGTCAAAAATTGCGTAGGCCACGCCCACTTCCGTTTTTAACGTTAACTCCCCCCACTTTAACTTTCACGTAAACGAACGAAACTCGCTACGCATATCTAGGGTGCGGAGACGAGCAAAAAAGCCTCTTGGAGGGGTATAAAATAACGTACAGGAAGTCGGCCATTTTGAATTTGGCGTTGGAAAAACGCGATTTATCGCGTTTTTCGTCCCTCGCACTTTAAAGAACTCCTCCTAGGGACTTTATCCGTACCACTCCAAATTCCTCGGGTAGCTTCTCCACAAATGGGCGATCTAAAGTTATCACGGAAATTTTTTTCTTTCGCACGGCGTAGCCGTGATTTGGCGCCAAAGTTCGCGTTCGCTCGATGCTAGGCCATCCCTCAACATGGAACACGATGATGTCATAACTCAAACTGACATGCTCAGAACGCCACCAAACTTCACGTGATGGTTAACACTGCGGCCCTGAACAGCTCTACGTAAAATCCGATGTTACTTAATGTGGCGTTACCATGGCAACGCATCCCTCGCCATAAAACACGGTGTCGCTGTAACTCCAATGGACACGGTCCCATCGTCCCCCAATCTTCACTTTTATATCACCGGTTCATGCCTCAACAGCTCTACGTGAAATCTCAGATCTCACCGTATGCCGTTTCCATGGCAACGCATCGCTCGCCAAAAAACACGATGTTGTGTTAACTCAATGGAAAATCGTCCAAACGGCACCAGACTTCATATGATGGGTGATGGTCAGGCCCTAAACAGCTCTAAGTCAATTAGGGGATGTCATCATATGCCGTTGCCATGTCGACAGATCCCTCGCCATAAAACCCGGTGTTGTGTTAACTCAATGGAAAATCGTCCAAACGGCACCAGACTTCAGACTAACATTAATGGTCCGGCCCTCAACAGCTCTATGTCAATTATGGGGTGTCATCATATGCCGTTGCCATGGCAACGCATCCCTCGCCAAAAAATACCATGTTGTGTTAACTCAATGGAAAATCGTCCAAACGGCACCAGACTTCAGATGATGGCTAATGGTCCGGCCCTGAACAGCTCTATGCCAATTATGGGATGTCATCATATGCCGTTTCCATGGCGACAGATTCCTCGCCATAAAACCCGGTGTTGTCGTAACTCAACGGAAAATCGTCCAAACGGCACCAGACTTCAGACTATCATTAATGGTCAGGCCCTCAACAGCTCTATGTCAATTAGGGGATGTCATCATATGCCGTTGCCATGGCAACGCATCCCTCACCATAAAACACAATGTTCTCTTAATTCCATGGAAAATCGTCCAAACCGCACCACACTTCAGATGACAGTTGATGGTCCGGCCCTCAACACCTCAATATCACAATAGTGAGTTTTCCTCAAAAGCTGTTGCCATGGCAACGCATCCCTCGCCGTTAAGCACGATATTGCTAAAACTCCTGTTTAAATGTTCAAAAAGTGTTCAAATTTCACATGTGTGCTAACGGTCAACCCCTCGAGACATATATGTGTCAGTTTTGAGATTTCGTCAAATATCGTTGCTATGGTAACTAAATGGTCGCCGTGAAACACGGTTCTCTCATAACTCCAGTTAACTTGCTCCAAACGGCCCAAAACTTCACAGGTTTGATAACGATGCAGCCCTCAACACATCTAGGCGTATTATGGGGTGTCATCAAATTCCGTTGCCATGGCGACAGATCACTCCCCATCAAACACAATGTTTGTGATACTGCTGTAACTCCTGTGTACGTTGTACGATCGGCCTGAAACTTCCCACGTTTGCCAACGGCCGAGTCCTCGACACATCTGCCTGACGTCGACGTGCGGACAACAGCCTGCGGAGCGTCGAAGACCCGCTCAACGCTGCTCGCAGCTTTAATTATTATTATTATTCTTCTGATTATTATTTGAATACATTGCGCGCACTTTTGACCCCCGCAACATATGTGAAAACTCACCAAATTTCGCATGCGCATCACAAGTCGTGAAAATAGCGATGTGTAATTGGTACCGGAACTTTGCGTAAAAAATTGCGTAGACCACGCCCACTTCCGTTTTTAACGTTAACTCCCCCTACTTTAACTTTCACGTAAACCAACGAAACTCGCTACGCATATCTAGGGTGCGGAGACGAGCAAAAAAGCCTCTTGGAGGGGTATAAAATAACGTACAGCAAGTCGGCCATTTTGAATTTGGCGTCGTAAAAACGCGATTTATCGAGTTTTTCGTCCTCCGTACAAATTTTGTATCGCGTTCGGGACTTTATCCGAACCACTCGAAATTCGTCAGGTATTATCTCGAGACATGGGCGGCAAATTGTTATCATGCAGTTTTTTGGTTTTTCGCACGGCATGACCGTGATTTGGCGCCAAAGTTCGCGTTCGCTCGATGCTAGGCGGTCCCTTGCCATGGAACACAATGATGGCATAACGCCAACTGAAATACTCAGAACGCCACCAAACTTCACATGATGGTTAACACTGCGGCCCTGAACAGCTCTAGGTCAAATCTGATGTTACTTAATTTGCCATTACCATGGCAACGGATCCTTCGTCATTAAACACGTTGTCGCTGTAACTCCAATGGACACGGTCCCATCGTCCCCCAATCTTCACTTTTATATCACCTGTCCATGCCTCAACATCTCTACGTTAAATATGAAATCTCACCATTTGTCGTTTCCATGGCAACGCTTCCCTCGCCAAAAAACCTGGTCTTTTTGTAATTCAATGGAAAATCGTCCAAACGGCACCAGACTTCAGACTATCATTAATGGTCCGGCCCTCAACAGCTCTCTCTCAATTAGGGGATGTTAACATATGCCGTTTCCATGGCAACCCATCCTTCGCCAAAAAATACGATGTTGTTGTAAGTCAATGGAAAATCGTCCAAACAGCACCAAACTTCAGACTATCATTAATGGTCCGGCCCTCAACAGCTCTACGTCAATTATGGGATGTCATCATAGGCCGTTTCCATGGCAACGCTTCCTTCGCCATAAAATACCATGTTGTTGTAAGTCAATGGAAAATCGTCCAAACGGCACCAGACTTCATATGATGGCTAATGGTCCGGCCCTCAACAGCTCTCCGCCAATTATGGGATGTCATCATATGCCGTTTCGATGGCAACGCTTCCCTCGCCAAAAAACCTGGTGTTGTTGTAATTCAATGGAAAATCCTCCAAACGGCACCAGACTTCAGACTATCATTAATGGTCCGGCCCTCAACAGCTCTATGCCAATTATGGGATGTCATCATATGCCGTTGCCATGGCAACAGATCCCTCGCCATGAAACACGGTGTTGTCCTAATTCAATGGAAAATCGTCCAAACGGCACCAGACTTCAGACTATCATTAATGGTCCGGCCCTCAACAGCTCTATGTCAATTATGGGATGTCCTCATATGCCGTTGCCATGGCAATGCGTCCCCCGCCAATAAACCTGGTGTTGTCGTAACTCCAATGGACAAGGTCCCATCGTCCCCCAGACTTAACTTTTATATCACCGGTCAATGCCTCAACAGCTCTACGTGAAATCCGAGATCTCACCATATGCCGTTTCCATGGCAACACTTCCCTCGCCAAAAAACCCGGTATTGACGTAACTCAATGGAAAATCATCCAAACGGCACCAGACTTCAGACTATCATTAATGGTCCGGCCCTCAACAGCTCTATGTCAATTATGGGATGTAATCATATGCCGTTTCCATGGCAACGCTTCCTTCGCCATAAAATACCATGTTGTTGTAAGTCAATGGAAAATCGTCCAAACGGCACCAGACTTCATATGATGGCTAATAGTCCGGCCCTCAACAGCTCTCCGCCAATTATGGGATGTCATCATATGCCGTTTCAATGGCAACGCGTCCCTCGCCAAAAAACCTGGTGTTGTTGTAATTCAATGGAAAATCCTCCAAACGGCACCAAACTTCAGACTATCATTAATGGTCCGGCCCTCAACAGCTCTATGCCAATTATGGGATGTAATCATATGCCGTTGCCATGGCGACAGTTCCCTCGCAATGAAACACGGTGTTGTCCTAACTCAATGGAAAATGGTCCAAACTGCACCAGACTTCAGACTATCATTAATGGTCAGGCCCTCAACAGCTCTATGCCAATTATGGGATGTCATCATATGCCGTTTCGATGGCAACGCGTCCCTCGCCAAAAAACCTGGTGTTGTTGTAAATCAATGGAAAATCCTCCAAACGGCACCAGACTTCAGACTATCATTAATGGTCCGGCCCTCAACAGCTCTATGCCAATTATGGGATGTCATCATATGCCGTTGCCATGGCAACAGATCCCTCGCCAAAAAACCTGGTCTTTTTGTAATTCAATGGAAAATCGTCCAAACGGCACCAGACTTCAGACTATCATTAATGGTCCGGCCCTCAACAGCTCTATGTCAATTATGGGATGTCATCATATGCCGTTTCCATGGCAACGCTTCCTTCGCCATAAAATACCATGTTGTTGTAAGTCAATGGAAAATCGTCCAAACGGCACCAGACTTCATATGATGGCTAATGGTCCGGCCCTCAACAGCTCTATGTCAATTATGGGATGTCATCATATGCCGTTTCCATGGCAACGCTTCCTTCGCCATAAAATACCATGTTGTTGTAAGTCAATGGAAAATCGTCCAAACGGCACCAGACTTCATATGATGGCTAATGGTCCGGCCCTCAACAGCTCTCCGCCAATTATGGGATGTCATCATATGCCGTTTCGATGGCAACGCGTCCCTCGCCAAAAAACCTGGTGTTGTTGTAATTCAATGGAAAATCCTCCAAACGGCACCAGACTTCAGACTATCATTAATGGTCCGGCCCTCAACAGCTCTATGTCAATTATGGGATGTCCTCATATGCCGTTGCCATGGCAATGCGTCCCCCGCCAATAAACCTGGTGTTGTCGTAACTCCAATGGACAAGGTCCCATCGTCCCCCAGACTTAACTTTTATATCACCGGTCAATGCCTCAACAGCTCTACGTGAAATCCGAGATCTCACCATATGCCGTTTCCATGGCAACACTTCCCTCGCCAAAAAACCCGGTATTGACGTAACTCAATGGAAAATCATCCAAACGGCACCAGACTTCAGACTATCATTAATGGTCCGGCCCTCAACAGCTCTATGTCAATTATGGGATGTAATCATATGCCGTTTCCATGGCAACGCTTCCTTCGCCATAAAATACCATGTTGTTGTAAGTCAATGGAAAATCGTCCAAACGGCACCAGACTTCATATGATGGCTAATAGTCCGGCCCTCAACAGCTCTCCGCCAATTATGGGATGTCATCATATGCCGTTTCGATGGCAACGCGTCCCTCGCCAAAAAACCTGGTGTTGTTGTAATTCAATGGAAAATCCTCCAAACGGCACCAAACTTCAGACTATCATTAATGGTCCGGCCCTCAACAGCTCTATGCCAATTATGGGATGTAATCATATGCCGTTGCCATGGCGACAGTTCCCTCGCAATGAAACACGGTGTTGTCCTAACTCAATGGAAAATGGTCCAAACTGCACCAGACTTCAGACTATCATTAATGGTCAGGCCCTCAACAGCTCTATGCCAATTATGGGATGTCATCATATGCCGTTTCGATGGCAACGCGTCCCTCGCCAAAAAACCTGGTGTTGTTGTAAATCAATGGAAAATCCTCCAAACGGCACCAGACTTCAGACTATCATTAATGGTCCGGCCCTCAACAGCTCTATGCCAATTATGGGATGTCATCATATGCCGTTGCCATGGCAACAGATCCCTCGCCAAAAAACCTGGTCTTTTTGTAATTCAATGGAAAATCGTCCAAACGGCACCAGACTTCAGACTATCATTAATGGTCCGGCCCTCAACAGCTCTCTCTCAATTAGGGGATGTTAACATATGCCGTTTCCATGGCAACCCATCCTTCGCCAAAAAATACGATGTTGTTGTAAGTCAATGGAAAATCGTCCAAACGGCACCAGACTTCATATGATGGCTAATGGTCCGGCCCTCAACAGCTCTATGTCAATTATGGGATGTCATCATATGCCGTTTCCATGGCAACGCTTCCTTCGCCATAAAATACCATGTTGTTGTAAGTCAATGGAAAATCGTCCAAACGGCACCAGACTTCATATGATGGCTAATGGTCCGGCCCTCAACAGCTCTCCGCCAATTATGGGATGTCATCATATGCCGTTTCGATGGCAACGCGTCCCTCGCCAAAAAACCTGGTGTTGTTGTAATTCAATGGAAAATCCTCCAAACGGCACCAGACTTCAGACTATCATTAATGGTCCGGCCCTCAACAGCTCTATGTCAATTATGGGATGTCCTCATATGCCGTTGCCATGGCAATGCGTCCCCCGCCAATAAACCTGGTGTTGTCGTAACTCCAATGGACAAGGTCCCATCGTCCCCCAGACTTAACTTTTATATCACCGGTCAATGCCTCAACAGCTCTACGTGAAATCCGAGATCTCACCATATGCCGTTTCCATGGCAACACTTCCCTCGCCAAAAAACCCGGTATTGACGTAACTCAATGGAAAATCATCCAAACGGCACCAGACTTCAGACTATCATTAATGGTCCGGCCCTCAACAGCTCTATGTCAATTATGGGATGTAATCATATGCCGTTTCCATGGCAACGCTTCCTTCGCCATAAAATACCATGTTGTTGTAAGTCAATGGAAAATCGTCCAAACGGCACCAGACTTCATATGATGGCTAATAGTCCGGCCCTCAACAGCTCTCCGCCAATTATGGGATGTCATCATATGCCGTTTCGATGGCAAAAAACCTGGTGTTGTTGTAATTCAATGGAAAATCCTCCAAACGGCACCAAAACTTCAGACTATCATTAATGGTCCGGCCCTCAACAGCTCTATGCCAATTATGGGATGTAATCATATGCCGTTTCCATGGCAACGCTTCCTTCGCCATAAAATACCATGTTGTTGTAAGTCAATGGAAAATCGTCCAAACGGCACCAGACTTCATATGATGGCTAATAGTCCGGCCCTCAACAGCTCTCCGCCAATTATGGGATGTCATCATATGCCGTTTCGATGGCAAAAAACCTGGTGTTGTTGTAATTCAATGGAAAATCCTCCAAACGGCACCAAAACTTCAGACTATCATTAATGGTCCGGCCCTCAACAGCTCTATGCCAATTATGGGATGTAATCATATGCCGTTGCCATGGCGACAGTTCCCTCGCAATGAAACACGGTGTTGTCCTAACTCAATGGAAAATGGTCCAAACTGCACCAGACTTCAGACTATCATTAATGGTCAGGCCCTCAACAGCTCTATGCCAATTATGGGATGTCATCATATGCCGTTTCGATGGCAACGCGTCCCTCGCCAAAAAACCTGGTGTTGTTGTAAATCAATGGAAAATCCTCCAAACGGCACCAGACTTCAGACTATCATTAATGGTCCGGCCCTCAACAGCTCTATGCCAATTATGGGATGTCATCATATGCCGTTGCCATGGCAACAGATCCCTCGCCAAAAAACCTGGTCTTTTTGTAATTCAATGGAAAATCGTCCAAACGGCACCAGACTTCAGACTATCATTAATGGTCCGGCCCTCAACAGCTCTATGTCAATTATGGGATGTCATCATATGCCGTTTCCATGGCAACGCTTCCTTCGCCATAAAATACCATGTTGTTGTAAGTCAATGGAAAATCGTCCAAACGGCACCAGACTTCATATGATGGCTAATGGTCCGGCCCTCAACAGCTCTATGTCAATTATGGGATGTCATCATATGCCGTTTCCATGGCAACGCTTCCTTCGCCATAAAATACCATGTTGTTGTAAGTCAATGGAAAATCGTCCAAACGGCACCAGACTTCATATGATGGCTAATGGTCCGGCCCTCAACAGCTCTCCGCCAATTATGGGATGTCATCATATGCCGTTTCGATGGCAACGCGTCCCTCGCCAAAAAACCTGGTGTTGTTGTAATTCAATGGAAAATCCTCCAAACGGCACCAGACTTCAGACTATCATTAATGGTCCGGCCCTCAACAGCTCTATGTCAATTATGGGATGTCCTCATATGCCGTTGCCATGGCAATGCGTCCCCCGCCAATAAACCTGGTGTTGTCGTAACTCCAATGGACAAGGTCCCATCGTCCCCCAGACTTAACTTTTATATCACCGGTCAATGCCTCAACAGCTCTACGTGAAATCCGAGATCTCACCATATGCCGTTTCCATGGCAACACTTCCCTCGCCAAAAAACCCGGTATTGACGTAACTCAATGGAAAATCATCCAAACGGCACCAGACTTCAGACTATCATTAATGGTCCGGCCCTCAACAGCTCTATGTCAATTATGGGATGTAATCATATGCCGTTTCCATGGCAACGCTTCCTTCGCCATAAAATACCATGTTGTTGTAAGTCAATGGAAAATCGTCCAAACGGCACCAGACTTCATATGATGGCTAATAGTCCGGCCCTCAACAGCTCTCCGCCAATTATGGGATGTCATCATATGCCGTTTCGATGGCAAAAAACCTGGTGTTGTTGTAATTCAATGGAAAATCCTCCAAACGGCACCAAAACTTCAGACTATCATTAATGGTCCGGCCCTCAACAGCTCTATGCCAATTATGGGATGTAATCATATGCCGTTGCCATGGCGACAGTTCCCTCGCAATGAAACACGGTGTTGTCCTAACTCAATGGAAAATGGTCCAAACTGCACCAGACTTCAGACTATCATTAATGGTCAGGCCCTCAACAGCTCTATGCCAATTATGGGATGTCATCATATGCCGTTTCGATGGCAACGCGTCCCTCGCCAAAAAACCTGGTGTTGTTGTAAATCAATGGAAAATCCTCCAAACGGCACCAGACTTCAGACTATCATTAATGGTCCGGCCCTCAACAGCTCTATGCCAATTATGGGATGTCATCATATGCCGTTGCCATGGCAACAGATCCCTCGCCAAAAAACCTGGTCTTTTTGTAATTCAATGGAAAATCGTCCAAACGGCACCAGACTTCAGACTATCATTAATGGTCCGGCCCTCAACAGCTCTATGTCAATTATGGGATGTCATCATATGCCGTTTCCATGGCAACGCTTCCTTCGCCATAAAATACCATGTTGTTGTAAGTCAATGGAAAATCGTCCAAACGGCACCAGACTTCATATGATGGCTAATGGTCCGGCCCTCAACAGCTCTATGTCAATTATGGGATGTCATCATATGCCGTTTCCATGGCAACGCTTCCTTCGCCATAAAATACCATGTTGTTGTAAGTCAATGGAAAATCGTCCAAACGGCACCAGACTTCATATGATGGCTAATGGTCCGGCCCTCAACAGCTCTCCGCCAATTATGGGATGTCATCATATGCCGTTTCGATGGCAACGCGTCCCTCGCCAAAAAACCTGGTGTTGTTGTAATTCAATGGAAAATCCTCCAAACGGCACCAGACTTCAGACTATCATTAATGGTCCGGCCCTCAACAGCTCTATGTCAATTATGGGATGTCCTCATATGCCGTTGCCATGGCAATGCGTCCCCCGCCAATAAACCTGGTGTTGTCGTAACTCCAATGGACAAGGTCCCATCGTCCCCCAGACTTAACTTTTATATCACCGGTCAATGCCTCAACAGCTCTACGTGATATCCGAGATCTCACCATATGCCGTTTCCATGGCAACACTTCCCTCGCCAAAAAACCCGGTATTGACGTAACTCAATGGAAAATCATCCAAACGGCACCAGACTTCAGACTATCATTAATGGTCCGGCCCTCAACAGCTCTATGTCAATTATGGGATGTAATCATATGCCGTTTCCATGGCAACGCTTCCTTCGCCATAAAATACCATGTTGTTGTAAGTCAATGGAAAATCGTCCAAACGGCACCAGACTTCATATGATGGCTAATAGTCCGGCCCTCAACAGCTCTCCGCCAATTATGGGATGTCATCATATGCCGTTTCGATGGCAACGCGTCCCTCGCCAAAAAACCTGGTGTTGTTGTAATTCAATGGAAAATCCTCCAAACGGCACCAAACTTCAGACTATCATTAATGGTCCGGCCCTCAACAGCTCTATGCCAATTATGGGATGTAATCATATGCCGTTGCCATGGCGACAGTTCCCTCGCAATGAAACACGGTGTTGTCCTAACTCAATGGAAAATGGTCCAAACTGCACCAGACTTCAGACTATCATTAATGGTCCGGCCCTCAACAGCTCTATGCCAATTATGGGATGTCATCATATGCCGTTTCGATGGCAACGCGTCCCTCGCCAAAAAACCTGGTGTTGTTGTAAATCAATGGAAAATCCTCCAAACGGCACCAGACTTCAGACTATCATTAATGGTCCGGCCCTCAACAGCTCTATGCCAATTATGGGATGTCATCATATGCCGTTGCCATGGCAACAGATCCCTCGCCAAAAAACCTGGTCTTTTTGTAATTCAATGGAAAATCGTCCAAACGGCACCAGACTTCAGACTATCATTAATGGTCCGGCCCTCAACAGCTCTATGTCAATTATGGGATGTCATCATATGCCGTTTCCATGGCAACGCTTCCTTCGCCATAAAATACCATGTTGTTGTAAGTCAATGGAAAATCGTCCAAACGGCACCAGACTTCATATGATGGCTAATGGTCCGGCCCTCAACAGCTCTATGTCAATTATGGGATGTCATCATATGCCGTTTCCATGGCAACGCTTCCTTCGCCATAAAATACCATGTTGTTGTAAGTCAATGGAAAATCGTCCAAACGGCACCAGACTTCATATGATGGCTAATGGTCCGGCCCTCAACAGCTCTCCGCCAATTATGGGATGTCATCATATGCCGTTTCGATGGCAACGCGTCCCTCGCCAAAAAACCTGGTGTTGTTGTAATTCAATGGAAAATCCTCCAAACGGCACCAGACTTCAGACTATCATTAATGGTCCGGCCCTCAACAGCTCTATGTCAATTATGGGATGTCCTCATATGCCGTTGCCATGGCAATGCGTCCCCCGCCAATAAACCTGGTGTTGTCGTAACTCCAATGGACAAGGTCCCATCGTCCCCCAGACTTAACTTTTATATCACCGGTCAATGCCTCAACAGCTCTACGTGAAATCCGAGATCTCACCATATGCCGTTTCCATGGCAACACTTCCCTCGCCAAAAAACCCGGTATTGACGTAACTCAATGGAAAATCATCCAAACGGCACCAGACTTCAGACTATCATTAATGGTCCGGCCCTCAACAGCTCTATGTCAATTATGGGATGTAATCATATGCCGTTTCCATGGCAACGCTTCCTTCGCCATAAAATACCATGTTGTTGTAAGTCAATGGAAAATCGTCCAAACGGCACCAGACTTCATATGATGGCTAATAGTCCGGCCCTCAACAGCTCTCCGCCAATTATGGGATGTCATCATATGCCGTTTCGATGGCAACGCGTCCCTCGCCAAAAAACCTGGTGTTGTTGTAATTCAATGGAAAATCCTCCAAACGGCACCAAACTTCAGACTATCATTAATGGTCCGGCCCTCAACAGCTCTATGCCAATTATGGGATGTAATCATATGCCGTTGCCATGGCGACAGTTCCCTCGCAATGAAACACGGTGTTGTCCTAACTCAATGGAAAATGGTCCAAACTGCACCAGACTTCAGACTATCATTAATGGTCCGGCCCTCAACAGCTCTATGCCAATTATGGGATGTCATCATATGCCGTTTCGATGGCAACGCGTCCCTCGCCAAAAAACCTGGTGTTGTTGTAAATCAATGGAAAATCCTCCAAACGGCACCAGACTTCAGACTATCATTAATGGTCCGGCCCTCAACAGCTCTATGCCAATTATGGGATGTCATCATATGCCGTTGCCATGGCAACAGATCCCTCGCCAAAAAACCTGGTCTTTTTGTAATTCAATGGAAAATCGTCCAAACGGCACCAGACTTCAGACTATCATTAATGGTCCGGCCCTCAACAGCTCTATGTCAATTATGGGATGTCATCATATGCCGTTTCCATGGCAACGCTTCCTTCGCCATAAAATACCATGTTGTTGTAAGTCAATGGAAAATCGTCCAAACGGCACCAGACTTCATATGATGGCTAATGGTCCGGCCCTCAACAGCTCTATGTCAATTATGGGATGTCATCATATGCCGTTTCCATGGCAACGCTTCCTTCGCCATAAAATACCATGTTGTTGTAAGTCAATGGAAAATCGTCCAAACGGCACCAGACTTCATATGATGGCTAATGGTCCGGCCCTCAACAGCTCTCCGCCAATTATGGGATGTCATCATATGCCGTTTCGATGGCAACGCGTCCCTCGCCAAAAAACCTGGTGTTGTTGTAATTCAATGGAAAATCCTCCAAACGGCACCAGACTTCAGACTATCATTAATGGTCCGGCCCTCAACAGCTCTATGCCAATTATGGGATGTCATCATATGCCGTTGCCATGGCGACAGTTCCCTCGCCATGAAACACGGTGTTGTCCTAACTCAATGGAAAATGGTCCAAACTGCACCAGACTTCAGACTATCATTAATGGTCCGGCCCTCAACAGCTCTATGCCAATTATGGGATGTCATCATATGCCGTTGCCATGGCAACAGATCCCTCGCCATGAAACACGGTGTTGTCCTAATTCAATGGAAAATCGTCCAAACGGCACCAGACTTCAGACTATCATTAATGGTCCGGCCCTCAACAGCTCTATGTCAATTATGGGATGTCCTCATATGCCGTTGCCATGGCAATGCGTCCCCTGCCAATAAACCTGGTGTTGTCGTAACTCCAATGGACAAGGTCCCATCGTCCCCCAGTCTTAACTTTTATATCACCGGTCAATGCCTCAACAGCTCTACGTGAAATCTGAGATCTCACCATATGTCGTTTCCATGGCAACACTTCCCTCGCCATGAAACATGGTGTTGTCCTAACTCAATGGAAAATCATCCAAATGGCACCAGACTTTAGATGATGGCTAATGGTTTGTCCCTCAACACCTCAATATGACAATAGTGAGTTTTCCCCAAAAGCTGTTGCCATGGCAACACACCCCTCGCCGTTAACCACGATATTGCTATAAGTCCTGTGTATATGGTCGAAAACTGTTCAAACTTTACATGTCTGCTAACTGTCAAGCCCTCGACACATATATGTGTCAGTTTTGAGATTTTGTCAAATTTCGTTGCTATGATAACAAAATGGTCTCCGTGAAACACGGTTTTCTCATAACTCCAGTTAACATGCTCCAAACGGCCCAAAACTTCACAGATCTGATAACGATGCAGCCCTCAACACATCTAGGCGTATTATGGGGTTTCATCAAATTCCGTTGCCATGGCGACAGATCCCTCGCCATCAAACACAATGTATCTGATACTGCTGTAACTCCTAAATACATTGTCCGATCGGCCTGAAACTTCCAACGTTTGCCAACGGCCGAGTCCTTCAGACACCTAGACACGTCGACGTGCGGACAACAGCCTGCGGAACGTCGAAGACCCGCTCAACGCTGCTCGCAGCTTTAATTATTATTATTATTATTCTTCTGATTATTATTTGAATACATTGTACGCACTTTTGACCCCCGCAACATATGTGAAAACTCACCAAATTTCGCATGCGCATCACAAGTCGTGAAAATAGCGATGTGTAATTGGTACCGGAACTTTGCGTAAAAAATTGCGTAGACCACGCCAACTTCCGTTTTTAACGTTAACTCCCCCTACTTTAACTTTCACGTAAACCAACGAAACTCGCTACGCATATCTAGAGTGCGGAGACGAGCAAAAAAGCCTCTTGGAGGGGTATAAAATAACGTACAGCAAGTTGGCCATTTTTAATTTGGTGTCGGAAAAACCCGATTTATCGCGTTTTTCGTCCTCCGTACGAATTTTGTATCGCGTTCGGGACTTTATCCGAACCACTCGAAATTCATCAGGTATTATCTCGAGACATGGGCGGCAAATTGTTATCATGCAGTTTTTTGGTTTTTCGCACGGCATGACCGTGATTTGGCGCCAAAGTTCGCGTTCGCTCGATGCTAGGCGGTCCCTTGCCATGGAACACGATGATGTCATAACGCCAACTGAAATACTCAGAACGCCACCAAACTTCACATGATGGTTAACACTGCGGCCCTGAACAGCTCTAGGTCAAATCTGATGTTACTTAATTTGCCATTACCATGGCAACGGATCCTTCGCCATTAAACACGTTGTCGCTGTAACTCCAATGGACACGCTCCCATCGTCCCCCAATCTTCACTTTTATATCACCTGTCCATGCCTCAACAGCTCTAAGTTAAATATGAAATCTCACCATTTGTCGTTTCCATGGCAACGCATCCTTCGCCAAAAAATACGATGTTGTTGTAAGTCAATGGAAAATCGTCCAAACAGCACCAAACTTCAGACTATCATTAATGGTCCGGCCCTCAACAGCTCTACGTCAATTATGGGATGTCATCATATGCCGTTTCCATGGCAACGCTTCCTTCGCCATAAAATACCATGTTGTTGTAAGTCAATGGAAGATCGTCCAAACGGCACCAGACTTCAAACTATCATTAATGGTCCGGCCCTCAACAGCTCTATGTCAATTATGGGATGTCCTCATATGTCGTTGCCATGGCAATGCTTCCCCCGCCAATAAACCTGGTGTTGTCGTAACTCCAATGGACAAGGTCCCATCGTCCCCCAGACTTAACTTTTATATCACCGGTCAATGCCTCAACAGCTCTACGTGAAAACCGAGATCTCACCATATGCCGTTTCCATGGCAACACTTCCCTCACCAAAAAAACCGGTATTGACGTAACTCAATGGAAAATCATCCAAACGGCACCAGACTTCAGACTATCATTAAAGGTCCGGCCCTCAACAGCTCTATGTCAATTATGGGATGTCATCATATGCCGTTTCCATGGCAACGCTTCCTTCGCCATAAAATACCATGTTGTTGTAAGTCAATGGAAAATCGTCCAAACGGCACCAGACTTCATATGATGGCTAATGGTCCGGCCCTCAACAGCTCTCCGCCAATTATGGGATGTCATCATATGCCGTTTCGATGGCAACGCGTCCCTCGCCAAAAAACCTGGTGTTGTTGTAATTCAATGGAAAATCCTCCAAACGGCACCAGACTTCAGACTATCATTAATGGTCCGGCCCTCAACAGCTCTATTCCAATTATGGGATGTCATCATATGCCGTTGCCATGGCGACAGTTCCCTCGCCATGAAACACGGTGTTGTCCTAACTCAATGGAAAATGGTCCAAACTGCACCAGACTTCAGACTATCATTAATGGTCCGGCCCTCAACAGCTCTATGCCAATTATGGGATGTCATCATATGCCGTTGCCATGGCAACAGATCCCTCGCCATGAAACACGGTGTTGTACTAATTCAATGGAAAATCGTCCAAACGGCACCAGACTTCAGACTATCATTAATGGTCCGGCCCTCAACAGCTCTATGTCAATTATGGGATGTCCTCATATGCCGTTGCCATGGCAATGCGTCCCCTGCCGATAAACCTGGTGTTGTCGTAACTCCAATGGACAAGGTCCCATCGTCCCCCAGTCTTAACTTTTATATCACCGGTCAATGCCTCAACAGCTCTACGTGAAATCTGAGATCTCACCATATGCCGTTTCCATGGCAACACTTCCCTCGCCATGAAACATGGTGTTGTCCTAACTCAATGGAAAATCATCCAAATGGCACCAGACTTTAGATGATGGCTAATGGTTTGTCCCTCAACACCTCAATATGACAATAGTGAGTTTTCCCCAAAAGCTCGCCGTTAACCACGATATTGCTATAAGTCCTGTGTATATGGTTGAAAACTGTTCAAACTTTACATGTGTGCTAACTGTCAAGCCCTCGACACATATATGTGTCAGTTTTGAGATTTTGTCAAATTTCGTTGCTATGATAACAAAATGGTCTCCGTGAAACACGGTTTTCTCATAACTCCAGTTAACATGCTCCAAACGGCCCAAAACTTCACAGATCTGATAACGATGCAGCCCTCAACATATCTAGGCGTATTATGGGGTTTCATCAAATTCCGTTGCCATGGCGACAGATCCCTCGCCATCAAACACAATGTATCTGATACTGCTGTAACTCCTAAATACATTGTCCGATCGGCCTGAAACTTCCCACGTTTGCCAACGGCCGAGTCCTTCAGACACCTAGACACGTCGACGTGCGGACAACAGCCTGTGGAACGTCGAAGACCCGCTCAACGCTGCTCGCAGCTTTAATTAGGGTCTGAGACCTAGGTCGGCGAAGACCCTATTGAAATCGGTCGAGCAGCGACCGATAAACCTGCGAAACACACACAAAACAGGGAAAACGACCGGCAAAAGCACAGAAAAGGTTCGGAAATCATGACGGGTGATAGGCCGCGTGAGCCCAGCCCCATGTGACTCGGCCATCCTAGGCCGTCCATAAACATGATTGATATCGGTCCGATTATTATTATTATTAGGGTCTGAGACCTAGGTCGGCGAAGACCCTATTGAAATCGGTCGCGCAGCGACCGATAAACCTGCGAAACACACACAAAACAGGGAAAAAGACGGGCAAAAGCCCATCAAAAGTGGCCTAAATCATGACAGTAGGTGGCCCACGCCAACCTAGTCACATGGGCGCTCGCGCCCATGTGACCTCGGCCACCCTAGGCCGAACATTATTGATATCGGTGCGATTATTATTATTCTGATTATTATTTTAATACATTGCGCGCACTTTTGACCCCCGCAACATATGTGAAAACTCACCAAATTTCGCACGCGCGTCAGAAGTCGTGAAAATTGCGATGTGTAATTGGTTCCGGAACTTTGCGTCAAAAATTGCGTAGGCCACGCCCACTTCCGTTTTTAACGTTAACTCCCCCCACTTTAACTTTCACGTAAACGAACGAAACTCGCTACGCATATCTAGGGTGCGGAGACGAGCAAAAAAGCCTCTTGGAGGGGTATAAAATAACGTACAGGAAGTCGGCCATTTTGAATTTGGCGTTGGAAAAACGCGATTTATCGCGTTTTTCGTCCCTCGCACTTTAACGAACTCCTCCTAGGGACTTTATCCGTACCACTCCAAATTCCTCGGGTAGCTTCTCCACAAATGGGCGATCTAAAGTTATCACGGAAATTTTTTTCTTTCGCACGGCGTAGCCGTGATTTGGCGGCCAAAGTTCGCGTTCGCTCGATGCTAGGCCATCCCTCAACATGGAACACGATGATGTCATAACTCAAACTGACATGCTCAGAACGCCACCAAACTTCACGTGATGGTTAACACTGCGGCCCTGAACAGCTCTACGTCAAATCCCATGTTACTTAATATGGCGTTACCATGGCAACGCATCCCTCGCCATAAAACACGGTGTCGCTGTAACTCCAATGGACAGGGTCCCATCGTCCCCCAATCTTTACTTTTATATCACCGGTTCATGCCTCAACAGCTCTACGTGAAATCTGAGATCTCATCGTAGGCCGTTTCCATGGCAACGCATCCCTCGCCAAAAAACACGATGTTGTGTTAACTCAACGGAAAATCGTCCAAACCGCACCAGACTTCAGACTATCATTAATGGTCCGGCCCTCAACAGCTCTATGCCAATTATGGGATGTCATCATTTGCCGTTTCCATGGCAACGCATCCCTCGCCATAAAACACGGTGTCGCTGTAACTCCAATGGACACGGTCCCATCGTCCCCCAATCTTCACTTGTATATCACCGGTCCATGCCTCAACAGCTCTATGTCAATTATGGGGTGTCATCATATGCCGTTGCCATGGCAACGCATCCCTCGCCAAAAAACACGATGTTGTGTTAACTCAATGGAAAATCGTCAAAACGGCACCAGACTTCAGATGATGGCTACTGGTCCGGCCCTCAACACATCTAGGCGTATTATGGGGTGTGATCAAATTCCGTTGCCATGGCGACAGATCACTCGCCATAAAACCCAATGTTGTGTTAACTCAATGGAAAATGGTCCAAACGGCCCAAAACTTCACAGGTTTGATAACGATGCAGCCCTCAACACATTTAGGCGTATTATGGGGTGTCATCAAATTCCGTTGCCATGGCGACAGATCACTCGCCATCAAACACAATGTTTGTGATACTGCTGTGACTCCTATGTACGTCGTCCGATCGGCCTGAAACTTCCCACGTTTGCCTACGGCCGAGTCCTCGAGACGCCTTTCGCGACACGTCGACGTGCGGACAACAGCCTGCGGAGCGTCGGCGTCGAAGACCCGATCAACGCTGCTTGCAGCTTTAATTATTATTATTATTCTTCTGATTATTATTTGAATACATTGCGCGCACTTTTGACCCCCGCAACATATGTGAAAACTCACCAAATTTCGCATGCGCATCACAAGTCGTGAAAATAGCGATGTGTAATTGGTACCGGAACTTTGCGTAAAAAAATTGCGTAGACCACGCCCACTTCCGTTTTTAACGTTAACTCCCCCTACTTTAACTTTCACGTAAACCAACGAAACTCGCTACGCATATCTAGGGTGCGGAGACGAGCAAAAAAGCCTCTTGGAGGGGTATAAAATAACGTACAGCAAGTCGGCCATTATGAATTTGGCGTCGTAAAAACGCGATTTATCGCGTTTTTCGTCCTCCGTACGAATTTTGTATCGCGTTCGGGACTTTATCCGAACCACTCGAAATTCGTCAGGTATTATCTCGAGACATGGGCGGCAAATTGTTATCATGCAGTTTTTTGGTTTTTCGCACGGCGTAGCCGTGATTTGGCGCCAAAGTTCGCGTTCGCTCGATGCTAGGCGGTCCCTTGCCATGGAACACAATGATGGCATAACGCCAACTGAAATACTCAGAACGCCACCAAACTTCACATGATGGTTAACACTGCGGCCCTGAACAGCTCTACGTAAAATCCGATGTTACTTAATGTGGCGTTACCATGGCAACGGATCCCTCGCCATAATTTGGCGTCGGAAAAACGCGATTTATCGCGTTTTTCGTCCTCCGCACTTTAACGAACTCCTCCTAGGGACTTTATCCGTACGACTCCAAATTCGTCGGGTAGCGTCTCCACAAATGGGCCATCTAAAGTTATCACGGAACTTTTTTTCTTTCGCACGGCGTAGCCGTGATTTGGCGCCAAAGTTCGCGTTCGCTCGATGCTAGGCCATCCCTCGCCATGGAACACCATGATGTCATAACTCAAACTGACATGCTCAGAACGCCACCAAACTTCACGTGATGGTTAACACTGCGGCCCTGAACAGCTCTACGTCAAATCCCATGTTACTTAATATGGCGTTACCATGGCAACGCATCCCTCGCCATAAAACACGGTGTCGCTGTAACTCCAATGGACACGGTCCCATCGTCCCCCAATCTTCACTTTTATATCACCGGTTCATGCCTCAACAGCTCTACGTGAAATCTCAGATCTCACCGTATGCCGTTTCCATGGCAACGCATCGCTCGCCAAAAAACACGATGTTGTGTTAACTCAATGGAAAATCGTCCAAACGGCACCAGACTTCATATGATGGGTTAGGGAATGTTCCGGTATTTGGACAACATTAACATGGGATCACTCCGGTCAATGTACGTACTTCGTCTCACTGGAATATTAATGGCCAGATTGAATACAACATCGACCCAAATTCTCCGGTCAATGACAGGAGAGTTTTGAAAGTGACAAAACACTGTTCCACACATTTAAAAACACTTAATCAATGTTTACCCAGGATCCATGCACCTTTCCTGGCTTGTAAAATGTGGTGATGCGCCCTGGAGGTAGCGGGTAGGCTCTGTGCGTGGTGCTGAACCCCAGCCTGTCTATGTGGAATACAAAAACAAACAAAGACAACACCTTTAAGGTCACCAGGGTCGTGAGGTTCTGGTTCTGGCGGTGTGCATGGAGGGGTTTAGTCCGAGTGAGGAGTGCTCGAGCGTGGGAGGATGTGTAAGGCAGAGGAGGGGAACAAAAGGTGTGTGCAGGAGCAGGGAGAAAAGAGAAAATAAAAAGACTCAAAGTGTTCCACCTTCCAGCAGCAGCAGCAGCGGGCCCGCGGTGCTGAACACCTGCCTGTCTATGTGGAGTACAAAAACAAACAAAGACAAACACCTTTAAGGTCACCAGGGTCGTGAGGTTCTGGTTCTGGCGGTGTGCATGGAGGGGTTTGACCTGGCTCCCCGACACAATGCACATAGTCTGGAGCAGCGGAGCAGCGGCTGGGCCGTGTTCCCCCTTCTGTCCATTTGCCTATCAGTTTGTTAACGAAGTGGACAGAGGCTGTTTTTCGCCCCTAAAAGTGACTTTTAATGGTGGGTTTTGCATTTAAATGATGGGTCTTATCATTGTGGAGGGTCCCCAAGACAATGCAACTAGTCTGGAGCTCGCTGGGGTCCCGCAAATGCTTTAATCACGATTTTGTCCATTTGCCTATCAGTTTGTTAACGAAGTGGACAGAGGCTGTTTTTTGCCCTTAAAAGTGACTTTTAATGGTGTTTTTTGTATTTAAATGATGGGTCTTATCGTTCTCCAGGGTCCCCGACACAATGAAACTAGTCTGGAGCTCGCTGGGGTCCCGCAAATGCTTTAATCACACTTTTGTCCATTTGCCCATCAGTTTGTTAACAAAGTGGACAGAGGCTGTTTTTTGCCCCTAAAAGTGACTTTTAATGGTGTTTTTGGCATTTAAATGATGGGTCTTATCCTTGTGGAGGGTCCCCAAGACAATGCAACTAGTCTGGAGCTCGCTGGGGTCCCGCAAATGCTTTAATCACACTTTTGTCCATTTGCCCATCAGTTTGTTAACGAAGTGGACAGAGGCTGTTTTTTGCCCCTAAAAGTGACTTTTAATGGTGTTTTTTGTATTTAAATGATGGGTCTTATCGTTCTCCAGGGTCCCCGACACAATGAAACTAGTCTGGAGCTCGCTGGGGTCCCGCAAAATGCTTTAATCACGATTTTGTCCATTTCCCCATCAGTTTGTTAACGAAGTGGACAGAGGCTGTTTTTTGCCCCTAAAAGTGACTTTTAATGGTGTTTTTTGTATTTAAATGATGGGTCTTATCATTGTGGAGGGTCCCCAAGACAATGCAACTAGTCTGGAGCTCGCTGGGGTCCCGCAAATGCTTTAATCACGATTTGGTCCATTTGCCCATCAGTTTGTTAACGAAGTGGACAGAGGCTGTTTTTTGCCCCTAAAAGTGACTTTTAATGGTGTTTTTGGCATTTAAATGATGGGTTTCATCATTCTCCAGGGTCCCCGACACAATGAAACTAGTCTGGAGCTCGCTGGGGTCCCGCAAAATGCTTTAATCACGATTTTGTCCATTTCCCCATCAGTTTGTTAACGAAGTGGACAGAGGCTGTTTTTTGCCCCTAAAAGTGACTTTTAATGGTGTTTTTGGCATTTAAATGATGGGTTTTATCATTCTCCAGGGTCCCCGACACAATGAAACTAGTCTGGAGCTCGCTGGGGTCCCGCAAATGCTTTAATCACGATTTGGTCCATTTCCCCATCAGTTTGTTAACGAAGTGGACAGAGGCTGTTTTTTGCCCCTAAAAGTGACTTTTAATGGTGTTTTTTGTATTTAAATGATGGGTCTTATCGTTCTCCAGGGTCCCCGACACAATGAAACTAGTCTAGAGCCCGCTGGTGTCCCGCAAATGCTTTAATCAGGCGTTTTAACACTTTTCCCCACGAAAACGATTTTTAATCATTTTTTGGGGGCTATATAAATCAAATTCCGGTTAATGCCGAGCACAATCGTACCTTTTACTATTTTAATGTATTTGCATGATATATCTTTGGGCTATAAAAGCGACATGTTTGGATGACTTTGTCAGTTTATGGAGCTTATCCCACAAATCCCGGATGATCCGGGCCAAATTTGGGAGCTCATAGGCAGCCTGCCATAGGCCCCCACCCGTGGAATGAAAAAAAAATGAAAGAAAACGGTCAATTATATGTTAAAATAATCAAAAAATGAACTTTTAAAATTACATGGGAGAGGGGATCTGAAAATTGGAGAAGGGGAAAAGTGTTCGGCGCTTCGGGACGAAGCGCCAAACACTTTTCCCCTCCCCCGTTGCAAGGTACAACGGAGAGAGGAATCCAGACTTCCCCTCCTCCGTTGTAAAAAACCGTTCATGTTTTACAAGCTACCTTCTGCACGAAATCGGAAACCCGGTTTTTGAGAGGACTCAGAAAAAAAACGGCTGTGTAACTTCATGGAGGAATTCATCCGCTGTATGTGCACTTTGGCTCGGATACATTTTGTTGCCTGGAGACCCCCCAGCATGGTTCTTACCAAACTTAAAGTTTTTGAACTGGGCTCTGGAGGAAGGTGAGGGGAGTTGACAGGGGACTTTATCCGCCTTATGGGGCACTATTCTCGGATACATTTCAACACTTTTAGCCCTTTTTGATGGTTCTCCAAAAAATAACTCTGACTTTTTCAGAGTGTGGAGGAAGGTAAGGGGAGTTGACAGGGGACTCAATCCGCCTTATGGGGCACTATTCTCGGATACATTTCAACACTTTTAGCCCTTTTTGATGGTTCTCCAAAAAATAACTCTGACTTTTTCAGAGTGTGGAGGAAGGTGAGGGGAGTTGACAGGGGACTTTACCCGCCTTATGGGGCACTATTCTCGGATACATTTTTTCATTTTCACCCATTTTTGATGGTTCTCCAAAAAATAACTCTGACTTTTTCAGAGTGTGGAGGAAGGTGAGGGGAGTTGACAGGGGACTTTACCCGCCTTATGGGGCACTATTCTCGGATACATTTTTTCATTTTCACCCATTTTTGATGGTTCTCCAAAAAGACAAGTTAGTCTTTTTTCTTCCCCCTTCCTCTTCTGATTTCTCACTGATCGAATGGCAAACGCGACCCGCCATCGGAGGGCCTCCGCCGGCCCGGCCTCGTGCCGGTGCTCTGGCGGTCGGTTCCTCCGAACTGCGGGTTCGACTCTGATGGCCGGGAGGGACGAGGGAAACGTCGGGGGGGTCTGCTGGAGGCTCCTGCTCGAGTCTTGCGTTCACTGGGACCTGGCTCGAAAAACTCGAAACCCTGACTCCAGTGCGGTGTTGCGGCCATGCGCCTCCGGGTACCAGACTCCCCTGCCTCCTCCGTGTTGCGTGGGCTGCGTGGGGGTAACCCTGCGTGTCCGTTACCCTGCGTGTCTCTTACCTCCCAGGCCGACCGATATGAAGCGTTTCCAAGACGAACCGTCTGACTCAGGGGTCCCACCACAGGTTCCGTAGCGGGGTGGAAGTTCCACCTCCCCTCTTTGCCGCGGAATGCAAAACAAACACCTG
Source organism: Notothenia rossii (assembly GCF_949606895.1). Lineage (NCBI taxonomy): Eukaryota > Metazoa > Chordata > Actinopteri > Perciformes > Nototheniidae > Notothenia > Notothenia rossii. The sequence goes on along the minus strand of NC_136906.1, from coordinate 33,408,155 downwards.
TTTCTCTCATCCTCCACTGTGGCATAGCGGCCTTAGTCGGCTGCGGCATTCAGCAATTGGCCTTGCTCCGGGCACAGGACCCTACTTCATCAAACTACCTATTTGATCCTGCGTAACAACCACATATATGCTTGTCTGCAAAGACATTGATCGAATGGCAAACGTGACCCGCCATCGGAAGGCCTCCGCCGGCCCGGCTTCGTGCCGGTGCTCTGGCGGTCGGTTCTTCCAAACTGCGGGTTTGACTCTGCTCCTGGGAGCACATATGCTTGTCTGCAAAGAGGGACATGCCTGGTCCCGCCCAGGTGTTCTTCTACGGCTAGTGTCCAGCCAGCTGCGGTATCATCAAATTTGACCCGCCATCGGAGGGCCTCCTCCCCGGGTCCAGCTTCCGGTGCTTGGCGGTCGGTTCCTCCAAACTGTGGGATTGACTCTGCTCCTGGGAGCACATATGCTTGTCTGCAAAGAGGGACATGCCTGGTCCCGCCCAGGTGTTCTTCTACGGCTAGTGTCCAGCCAGCTGCGGTATCATCAAATTTGACCCGCCATCGGAGGGCCTCCTACCCCGGGTCCAGCTTCCGGTGCTTGGCGGTCGGTTCCTCCAAACTGTGGGATTGACTCTGCTCCTGGGAGCACATATGCTTGTCTGCAAAGAGGGACATGCCTGGTCCCGCCCAGGTGTTCTTCTACGGCTAGTGTCCAGCCAGCTGCGGTATCATCAACTTTGACCCGCCATCGGAGGGCCTCCTCCCCGGGTCCAGCTTCCGGTGCTTGGCGGTCGGTTCCTCCAAACTGTGGGATTGACTCTGCTCCTGGGAGCGCATATGCTTGTCTGCAAAGAGGGACATGCCTGGTCCCGCCCAGGTGTTCTTCTACGGCTAGTGTCCAGCCAGCTGCGGTATCATCAAATTTGACCCGCCATCGGAGGGCCTCCTCCCCGGGTCCAGCTTCCGGTGCTTGGCGGTCGGTTCCTCCAAACTGTGGGATTGACTCTGCTCCTGGGAGCACATATGCTTGTCTGCAAAGAGGGACATGCCTGGTCCCGCCCAGGTGTTCTTCTACGGCTAGTGTCCAGCCAGCTGCGGTATCATCAACTTTGACCCGCCATCGGAGGGCCTCCTCCCCCGGGTCCAGCTTCCGGTGCTTGGCGGTCGGTTCCTCCAAACTGTGGGATTGACTCTGCTCCTGGGAGCGCATATGCTTGTCTGCAAAGAGGGACATGCCTGGTCCCGCCCAGGTGTTCTTCTACGGCTAGTGTCCAGCCAGCTGCGGTATCATCAACTTTGACCCGCCATCGGAGGGCCTCCTCCCCCGGGTCCAGCTTCCGGTGCTTGGCGGTCGGTTCCTCCAAACTGTGGGATTGACTCTGCTCCTGGGAGCGCATATGCTTGTCTGCAAAGAGGGACATGCCTGGTCCCGCCCAGGTGTTCTTCTACGGCTAGTGTCCAGCCAGCTGCGGTATCATCAACTTTGACCCGCCATCGGAGGGCCTCCTCCCCCGGGTCCAGCTTCCGGTGCTTGGCGGTCGGTTCCTCCAAACTGTGGGATTGACTCTGCTCCTGGGAGCGCATATGCTTGTCTGCAAAGAGGGACATGCCTGGTCCCGCCCAGGTGTTCTTCTACGGCTAGTGTCCAGCCAGCTGCGGTATCATCAACTTTGACCCGCCATCGGAGGGCCTCCTCCCCCGGGTCCAGCTTCCGGTGCTTGGCGGTCGGTTCATCCAAACTACGGGTAATCCTGGAGCGGACATAAACAAATAATGATATTTTACAGGACATGATGGATATGTGTTTTTTCCAGGCTTTTTGGAAATAAACCAAATGTGATTTTGCAGTGCATGATATAGCTCATTTTACCCATGTGATGTTGTGCAGTACATTACTGAGCTCATTTAACGATATGGTCTACCAGGTGAAGTGGGATGCTGCCATTTCCCAACTGGTCTCCGGAGGAATATAAGGAGAGTTGACAGGGGACTCTGCCCAGTGCTCATGAACCAAATGAGGGGTGTGTTAGAGGGGAAAGGCTCTGGCTGTTTCTGCAGCCTCTGCATCTACCTTCTCTCCCCACCCCGATACCAGCGCGTGCCTGCTGTAAAAGGCAGGTGCACGGGCTCTCACTTCCACTAACTCTGAGCCTGGCTCCCGAGCAGCACGTTCTCCCCGGCAGTCCGCCAGCAGATGAAAAACACCCACCTCTCCGCCTCTTCCGAGGGACGAGGGAACCGCGCGGGGGGGTCTGCTGGAGGTTCCTGCCGGGTGCTCCGTACTGCGTTTCACCGGGACCTGGCTCGAAAAACTCGGAACTCTGACTCCAGTGCGGTGTGGCGGTCTCGCCCTGGCCGTCCACCGTGCGCCTCCGGGTACCTGACTCCCCTGCCTCCTCCGGGGGCAGGTGCGAGGGGTTCAATGCCTCCTCCCCCCGCTGCGGCGAAAGCCGGAGCGGGACGGAGCGCCCGGAGGTACTGTTACCCCCACGTTTTGTACCCAAAACTGTCTTGTGAGTTCGTGGCAGAACCATGAAACAAAAAACAATCAATGTATCGGACCCATCGCCAGTCGCGTTGGTGCGGAGGTGGGACCATTTTAACCAGGTGGTAACCCAAGTCCTCCCCTTGGTCCGTGTTCCCTGCATTGAAGCATCGGACCCATGGTTGCAATCAGCAGTTGGCTAACGCATATAAACGGAGAAACAGAAAACCATTTAAATAGAATTCATTGTGTGTGTTTTTGGAAGGATGTTGACCGAATGCCCGGTGTGCAGCCTCCGCTATCTGGCTTTGAATAAGCACCTTAAGCACAAACATGCAGTGCGGAACCTGGATGAAAGAGGCATCATTCTTAAAATGGCCAGTGGTAGAATAAATGTTCGGACCAAACCCTGTCCCATCACAGGGTGTTCGTATGCTGGGAGGAAACTACACCGTCATGTAACTCGTGACCACCCTGAGTTCTCCCGAGATGAGGCACATCAGGTCATGGCAAGGCTGAAGCATAGTGTGGCCCTGCAGTTGCTCCATGACCTCCGAGAGACTAATCCCATCATTGGAATGGCTACATCATTGGATATAGACAATGAGGAGGAATACCCGGTGCACCCTCCACCCTTCTCCCCACATACCGAGTGTGACGAAGAGGACTGCATGCAGGTGAGGCTGGACAATGTGGCATTGAGGGCTCAGAAGGATGCCCTCATTGATGAGGTGAAGACCCTGCGCTCCAGGCTAAAACAGGGTCTAAAACCCAGGAAGCAGAATGCCACTGCTGCTCTGCTTGAGGAAGACGAAGAATGTATACGATTTAAGGGCGTAGCAATCCCAAGTACCCCTGACATGAACTCAGTAGCCTCCGGCAGCAATACCCCTCTCAAGACCCCGGTGAAGACTGTCATGCGGTCCATAGAAGCCTCTGCGAGTGAGATCCCCCTCAAGTCTGTGATGCGGTCCCCAGAAGCCTCCGGAAGCAAGACCCCGGTGAAGACTGTCATGCGGTCCGACAAAGCCTCCGGTAGTGAGACCCCGGTGAAGACTGTCATGCGGTCCCCAGAAGCCTCCGGAAGCAAGACCCCGGTGAAGACTGTCATGCGGTCCGACAAAGCCTCCGGTAGAGAGACCCCTCTCAAGTCTGTGATGCGGTCCCCAGAAGCCTCCGGAAGCAAGACCCCAGTGAAGACTGTCATGTGGTCCCCAGAAGCCTCCGGTAGTGAGACCCCAGTGAAGACTGTCATGCGGTCCATAGAAGCCTCTGCGAGTGAGATCCCTCTCAAGTCTGTGATGCGGTCCCCAGAAGCCTCCGGAAGCAAGACCCCGATGCAGACTGTCATGCGGTCCGTAGAAGCCTCCTGTAGTGAGACCCCTGTATGCCAGAAGACCCGTGCGTCTGTCTCCAATAAGCTGAAAGCTAATCTGGCTAAGGACTGGCCCTCTTCCCAAAATCAATGGTGCACTGGGAAGGGACTGCGGAATACCATGCGTGAAATCACGTTGCCTAAAAGCATGGAGACGTACATTCAGACATACAGAGGTCATTGTGAGGGTCTTGCACCGACAGTAAAACGGAAAGAGAATTGTATGTCCAATGTCAGCCGGATAAAGAACTTCATAGTATTCATGGCCCATGGTTTTGACCGGCTGTCAGACTGGCTGTTTCTAAAAGACACAAAGAGGGTCCGTGGCTGGAGCAAGTATATTTCAGAGTCGGGCCGGACAGTCACAACATCGCTGTTGTTCCTGAAGACTGTGAACCATTTCCTGAGGTACTTGTCTGCATCAAAGCTCCGGGGGTGCAGGCTCACCCAGTCTGATATGAACAACATCATCAGAGAGGTGAAAGCCAACATTAACGATTTGAAAAAGTCTGTCACTCTCCACCAGTTTAAGGTGAAGAGGGACAAGCTGGATCGTCTGCCGAGCCAGGCGGAGCTTCTCGCCGCCATGGCGGCCGCTGAGAAGCGCATCCCTGATCTCCTTGACCTGATGGCTAGCAATCCGACCTCAATCACCCAGTACCTGCTATATGGCTATCTAACCCTCCATTGGAGCCTCCTGTATGGCCACCGTCCGGGTGTGTATGCAAACATGACCAACACGGAGGTCTTTGAGGCGGACAGAAGGGGCACTGCTGAGGGCTACATCATCCACGTGCAGGATCACAAGACTGCCAAGACATTTGGTGAAGCACAGCTGGTGCTTACAATAAAGGAGTTTAGCTGGGTCATGCGGTGGATGGGGATAAAAGAGGGCTTGTCGGGTCCTCAGAATGAATTCTTCCTTTTCACATCGGGGAAGCAGGCTTCCAAGAACCTGAACGCTCACTTGAAGAGGGCTTGGGCTGATGCTGGGCTAGAAACAGCCGTCACCTTCACCATCTTGCGCACTGCCCTGGCTGACAATATCAAGCATCACCAAGATCCAGAAAGCAGGTCGATTCTGGCTAGGTTTATGTGCCACGACGTAAGCACTGCAGACCGGTTCTACGCGAATACGCCTGGAATAAAGGAGGCATTGAAGATCCGCTCCATGTTCAGGGCGGCGGCGGCAGCAGCTGCAGCAGCATCATCATCAGAAGGAGGTCTACCACCGTCAGCTACCTCCGAAGAGGATTCAGGGGCGGAGAGCAGCGATACCTCTTCTTCAGGACCGATTGGTACTCCTGATGAGGGGAAAGGGGCCGTGGACTCAACCTTTTTTCCCCGGTGCACTGTACAAGTTAGACGGCTAATATGGCCCCCAGGCCCCTGTTAATCATGTTGTTATTATGTTTATTTTGTATACTGTTTTTGTAAAAGTGGTGTGATAATTAAATAAAAAATAAAAAAAAAACATTAGTATAACCTTGAAGGTTCCCAGGGGCAAATACAGTGCCTGTCATTTTGCAGGATATAATTTAACATGTAACCTCTCCTGGAAATGGACATACTCTGTGCATTTCCAGGAGAGGTTCCATGTTAAATTATATCCTGCAATATCCTCCAAAGAAGGGGTGGTAGTGTCATGAATAAGGCCGAATATGTATGCCGATGTGCGGACGGTAAAGCACCGCAAAATCCACCCCTTTAGGGTAACCAGGGGCATGAAGTTCTGTAGGGTGTGAACATCTGGGTTTAGTCCGAGTGAGGAGTGCTCGAGCGTGGGAGGATGTGTAATGCAGAGGAGGGTAACAAAAGGTGTGTGCAGGAGCAGGGAGAAAAGAGAAAATAAAAAGACTCAAAGTGTTCCACCTTCCAGCAGCAGCAGCAGCGGGCCCGCTCTGTCCGTGGTGCTGAACACCTGCCTGTCTATGTGGAGTACAAAAACAAACAAAGACAAACACCTTTAAGGTCACCAGGGGCGTGAGGTTCTGGTTCTGGCGGTGTGCATGGAGGGGTTTAGTCCGAGTGAGGAGTGCTCGAGCGTGGGAGGATGTGTAAGGCAGAGGAGGGGAACAAAAAAAAACGAATACAAATAAGTTAAAGTGTGAACCTCCAGCAGGGCAGGTGCTGCTGCTGCTGCTGCTGCTGCTGCTGCTGCTGTGAAGGAGGACGAATATTGATGCTTGTGTTCGGACGGTAAAGCACCGCAAAATCCACCCCCCCTTAAAGGTGACCAGGGGCATGAGATTCTGCAGGGTGTGAACATCTGGGTTTAGTCCGTGGGGGAGTGCTTAAGTCCGGGGGCCCGGGGTCTCACGGTGCACGAGGTTATGGAAGTGCAGCAGGGCAGGTGCTGCTGCTGCTGCTGCTGCTGCTGCTGCTGCTGCTGCTGTGAAGGAGGACGAATATTGATGCTTGTGTTCGGACGGTAAAGCACCGCAAAATCCACCCCCCCTTAAAGGTGACCAGGGGCATGAGATTCTGCAGGGTGTGAACATCTGGGTTTAGTCCGTGGGGGAGTGCTTAAGTCCGGGGGCCCGGGGTCTCACGGTGCACGAGGTTATGGAAGTGCCACTGTTGCCGGAGGTCCTTAGTCCGTCCTTTGGGGCTCTGTCAGGGGCTACAGAGAGGTGGTTTTCCCGGTCCCTCTCCTGGAGGTATGAAATAACCTGAGCTCCATGTGAGGGAGCCGTGCTGGAGCTGCTTAGTCCGTCCTTTGGTGGTCTGTGAGGGGCTAATGAGAGGTGTTTTCCCCGGTCTATTTGATGGAAGTCTGACACGAGCAGAGTGTGCATGCTTTGAAACTAATCCACCCACACTTAGCATGCTATTTTAGGGTATAAATCGTACCTTGTCACCATGCACTGTGCTCCCTGGGACGACGCGCCCTCCTGTGGGGACACATGAGAACTGCACTCAAATCACTTTGTGCTTTTTAAACAGTTTAACATATTTTTTTCCACATTTAAAAAACGCTTTCTGCCCTGGAAATCATTTCTAATCATTATTACCGTTATGGAGGGGCTGCAGGAACACTTTCCCTGCCTTGCAAACATTTATTCCTGGTTCAAATAATCAATTTGTTCCGCCTGCTTTGCGTCAGCACCTCTGCGGCTGTCGGATTAACACAGATGAATGCACTTTTAACACTCACGCAGCCAGAATTCCTGCTCTTTTCCTGGGTTACAAAGTGAGGTGACGCAGCCTGTCCTCTGAGTCTCCCCGCCTCTCATAGACTTATTTCTGGGTAAAAAAAGCCATGTGCTCCGCCCCCTGGATCTCTGCATGTGTGTGTGTGCCTGTGAGTCTGTGGCTACTGTCCACATGCCCGCATTAGGAGGCACTATTTTCGGATACATTTTCTCATTTTCACCACTTTTCATGTTTTTATTATGTATATTGTTATATTATTATTATTATTATTATTGTATATATGTATACTGTGTATACTGTTTTTGTAAAAATCATGTGATTATTAAATAAATAATAAAACATGAATATAACCTTGAAGTTTCCCAGGGGCAAATACAGTGCCAGGTGTCAGACTATTTAAACAATGTTTACCCAGGATTCCGACACCTTCCCTGGCTTGTAAAATGCGGTGATGCGCCCTGGAGGTATCAGACTATTTTAAACAACTTTTCCCCGCCTTTCAAACACTTGTTCCTGGCTTATAGCCTGTCATTTTGCAGGACATAATTTAACATGGAACCTCTCCCAGGGGCAAATACAGTGCCAGGTGTCAGACTATTTAAACAATGTTTACCCAGGATTCCGACACCTTCCCTGGCTTGTAAAATGCGGTGATGCGCCCTGGAGGTATCAGACTATTTTAAACAACTTTTCCCCGCCTTTCAAACACTTGTTCCTGGCTTATAGCCTGTCATTTTGCAGGATATAATTTAACATGGAACCTCTCCCAGGGGCAAATACAGTGCCAGGTGTCAGACTATTTAAACAATGTTTACCCAGGATTCCGACACCTTCCCTGGCTTGTAAAATGCGGTGATGCGCCCTGGAGGTATCAGACTATTTTAAACAACTTTTCCCCACCTTTCAAACACTTGTTCCTGGCTTATAGCCTGTCATTTTGCAGGATATAATTTAACATGGAACCTCTCCCAGGGGCAAATACAGTGCCAGGTGTCAGACTATTTAAACAATGTTTACCCAGGATTCCGACACCTTCCCTGGCTTGTAAAATGCGGTGATGCGCCCTGGAGATATCAGACTATTTTAAACAACTTTTCCCCGCCTTTCAAACACTTGTTCCTGGCTTATAGCCTGTCATTTTGCAGGATATAATTTAACATGGAACCTCTCCCAGGGGCAAATACAGTGCCAGGTGTCAGACTATTTAAACAATGTTTACCCAGGATTCCGACACCTTCCCTGGCTTGTAAAATGCGGTGATGCGCCCTGGAGGTATCAGACTATTTTAAACAACTTTTCCCCGCCTTTCAAACACTTGTTCCTGGCTTATAGCCTGTCATTTTGCAGGATATAATTTAACATGGAACCTCTCCCAGGGGCAAATACAGTGCCAGGTGTCAGACTATTTAAACAATGTTTACCCAGGATTCCGACACCTTCCCTGGCTTGTAAAATGCGGTGATGCGCCCTGGAGGTATCAGACTATTTTAAACAACTTTTCCCCGCCTTTCAAACACTTGTTCCTGGCTTATAGCCTGTCATTTTGCAGGATATAATTTAACATGGAACCTCTCCCAGGGGCAAATACAGTGCCAGGTGTCAGACTATTTAAACAATGTTTACCCAGGATTCCGACACCTTCCCTGGCTTGTAAAATGCGGTGATGCGCCCTGGAGGTATCAGACTATTTTAAACAACTTTTCCCCGCCTTTCAAACACTTGTTCCTGGCTTATAGCCTGTCATTTTGCAGGATATAATTTAACATGGAACCTCTCCCAGGGGCAAATACAGTGCCAGGTGTCAGACTATTTAAACAATGTTTACCCAGGATTCCGACACCTTCCCTGGCTTGTAAAATGCGGTGATGCGCCCTGGAGGTATCAGACTATTTTAAACAACTTTTCCCCGCCTTTCAAACACTTGTTCCTGGCTTATAGCCTGTCATTTTGCAGGATATAATTTAACATGGAACCTCTCCCAGGGGCAAATACAGTGCCAGGTGTCAGACTATTTAAACAATGTTTACCCAGGATTCCGACACCTTCCCTGGCTTGTAAAATGCGGTGATGCGCCCTGGAGGTATCAGACTATTTTAAACAACTTTTCCCCGCCTTTCAAACACTTGTTCCTGGCTTATAGCCTGTCATTTTGCAGGACATAATTTAACATGGAACCTCTCCCAGGGGCAAATACAGTGCCAGGTGTCAGACTATTTAAACAATGTTTACCCAGGATTCCGACACCTTCCCTGGCTTGTAAAATGCGGTGATGCGCCCTGGAGGTATCAGACTATTTTAAACAACTTTTCCCCGCCTTTCAAACACTTGTTCCTGGCTTATAGCCTGTCATTTTGCAGGATATAATTTAACATGGAACCTCTCCCAGGGGCAAATACAGTGCCAGGTGTCAGACTATTTAAACAATGTTTACCCAGGATTCCGACACCTTCCCTGGCTTGTAAAATGCGGTGATGCGCCCTGGAGGTATCAGACTATTTTAAACAACTTTTCCCCACCTTTCAAACACTTGTTCCTGGCTTATAGCCTGTCATTTTGCAGGATATAATTTAACATGGAACCTCTCCCAGGGGCAAATACAGTGCCAGGTGTCAGACTATTTAAACAATGTTTACCCAGGATTCCGACACCTTCCCTGGCTTGTAAAATGCGGTGATGCGCCCTGGAGATATCAGACTATTTTAAACAACTTTTCCCCGCCTTTCAAACACTTGTTCCTGGCTTATAGCCTGTCATTTTGCAGGATATAATTTAACATGGAACCTCTCCCAGGGGCAAATACAGTGCCAGGTGTCAGACTATTTAAACAATGTTTACCCAGGATTCCGACACCTTCCCTGGCTTGTAAAATGCGGTGATGCGCCCTGGAGGTATCAGACTATTTTAAACAACTTTTCCCCGCCTTTCAAACACTTGTTCCTGGCTTATAGCCTGTCATTTTGCAGGATATAATTTAACATGGAACCTCTCCCAGGGGCAAATACAGTGCCAGGTGTCAGACTATTTAAACAATGTTTACCCAGGATTCCGACACCTTCCCTGGCTTGTAAAATGCGGTGATGCGCCCTGGAGGTATCAGACTATTTTAAACAACTTTTCCCCGCCTTTCAAACACTTGTTCCTGGCTTATAGCCTGTCATTTTGCAGGATATAATTTAACATGGAACCTCTCCCAGGGGCAAATACAGTGCCAGGTGTCAGACTATTTAAACAATGTTTACCCAGGATTCCGACACCTTCCCTGGCTTGTAAAATGCGGTGATGCGCCCTGGAGGTATCAGACTATTTTAAACAACTTTTCCCCGCCTTTCAAACACTTGTTCCTGGCTTATAGCCTGTCATTTTGCAGGATATAATTTAACATGGAACCTCTCCCAGGGGCAAATACAGTGCCAGGTGTCAGACTATTTAAACAATGTTTACCCAGGATTCCGACACCTTCCCTGGCTTGTAAAATGCGGTGATGCGCCCTGGAGGTATCAGACTATTTTAAACAACTTTTCCCCGCCTTTCAAACACTTGTTCCTGGCTTATAGCCTGTCATTTTGCAGGATATAATTTAACATGGAACCTCTCCCAGGGGCAAATACAGTGCCAGGTGTCAGACTATTTAAACAATGTTTACCCAGGATTCCGACACCTTCCCTGGCTTGTAAAATGCGGTGATGCGCCCTGGAGGTATCAGACTATTTTAAACAACTTTTCCCCGCCTTTCAAACACTTGTTCCTGGCTTATAGCCTGTCATTTTGCAGGATATAATTTAACATGGAACCTCTCCCAGGGGCAAATACAGTGCCAGGTGTCAGACTATTTAAACAATGTTTACCCAGGATTCCGACACCTTCCCTGGCTTGTAAAATGCGGTGATGCGCCCTGGAGGTATCAGACTATTTTAAACAACTTTTCCCCGCCTTTCAAACACTTGTTCCTGGCTTATAGCCTGTCATTTTGCAGGATATAATTTAACATGGAACCTCTCCCAGGGGCAAATACAGTGCCAGGTGTCAGACTATTTAAACAATGTTTACCCAGGATTCCGACACCTTCCCTGGCTTGTAAAATGCGGTGATGCGCCCTGGAGGTATCAGACTATTTTAAACAACTTTTCCCCGCCTTTCAAACACTTGTTCCTGGCTTATAGCCTGTCATTTTGCAGGATATAATTTAACATGGAACCTCTCCCAGGGGCAAATACAGTGCCAGGTGTCAGACTATTTAAACAATGTTTACCCAGGATTCCGACACCTTCCCTGGCTTGTAAAATGCGGTGATGCGCCCTGGAGGTATCAGACTATTTTAAACAACTTTTCCCCGCCTTTCAAACACTTGTTCCTGGCTTATAGCCTGTCATTTTGCAGGATATAATTTAACATGGAACCTCTCCCAGGGGCAAATACAGTGCCAGGTGTCAGACTATTTAAACAATGTTTACCCAGGATTCTGACACCTTCCCTGGCTTGTAAAATGCGGTGATGCGCCCTGGAGGTATCAGACTATTTTAAACAACTTTTCTCCGCCTTTCAAACACTTGTTCCTGGCTTATAGCCTGTCATTTTGCAGGATATAATTTAACATGGAACCTCTCCCAGGGGCAAATACAGTGCCAGGTGTCAGACTATTTAAACAATGTTTACCCAGGATTCCGACACCTTCCCTGGCTTGTAAAATGCGGTGATGCGCCCTGGAGGTATCAGACTATTTTAAACAACTTTTCCCCGCCTTTCAAACACTTGTTCCTGGCTTATAGCCTGTCATTTTGCAGGATATAATTTAACATGGAACCTCTCCCAGGGGCAAATACAGTGCCAGGTGTCAGACTATTTAAACAATGTTTACCCAGGATTCCGACACCTTCCCTGGCTTGTAAAATGCGGTGATGCGCCCTGGAGGTATCAGACTATTTTAAACAACTTTTCCCCGCCTTTCAAACACTTGTTCCTGGCTTATAGCCTGTCATTTTGCAGGATATAATTTAACATGGAACCTCTCCCAGGGGCAAATACAGTGCCAGGTGTCAGACTATTTAAACAATGTTTACCCAGGATTCCGACACCTTCCCTGGCTTGTAAAATGCGGTGATGCGCCCTGGAGGTATCAGACTATTTTAAACAACTTTTCCCCGCCTTTCAAACACTTGTTCCTGGCTTATAGCCTGTCATTTTGCAGGATATAATTTAACATGGAACCTCTCCTGGAAATGGACATACTCTGCGCATTTCCAGGAGAGGTTCCATGTTAAATTATATCCTGCAAAATGACAGGCAACAACTCTCTTCCAGACGTTTAAAAACACTTTTCCGACTATTTTAAACAACTTTTCCCCGCCTTTCAAACACTTGTTCCTGGCTTATAGCCTGTCATTTTGCAGGATATAATTTAACATGGAACCTCTCATGGAAATGGACATACTCTGCGCATTTCCAGGAGAGGTTCCATGTTAAATTATATCCTGCAAAATGACAGGCAACAACTCTCTTCCAGACGTTTAAAAACACTTTCCCCGACCATTTAAACATTATTTATGGCTTGTAAAGTGCGGTGATGAGCCCTGACAGTATCAGACTATTTAAAGGGTTACCAGGAGCATGAGAATATCCTCCACAGAAGGGGTGGTGGTGCCGTGAATAAGGCCGAATATGGATACCGATGTGCGGACGGTAAAGCACCGCAAAATCCACCCCCTTTAGGTTAACCAGGGGCATGGAGTTCTGTAGGGTGTGAACATCTGGGTTTAGTCCGTGGGGGAGTGCTTAAGTCCGGGAGTCCGGGGACTCACGGTGTGCAAGGTTATGGAGGTGCCCATGTCAGGGACACATGCTGGAGGTCTGTGGTCCGTCCTTTGGGGGTCTTGGAGGGGCCACAGAGAGGAGATTTCCCCGGTCTCTGTCCTGGATGAGTGAAATAAACAGAGTCTCCATGTCAGGGACACATGCTGGAGGTCTCTCTCCCGAGAGTGGACGTCCATTGCCTGTAAATTGGTCTAACATTAGGTCTGTCACTTTGGCTAACCGCACCACTGTCTGTCGTCTCCCGCAAGTGGACATCCATTGTCACTTTGGCTAACCGCACCACTGTCTGTCGTCTCCCGCAAGTGGACATCCATTGCCCCTAAATAGGGTGATGGTCAGGCCCTAAACAGCTCTAAGTCAATTAGGGGATGTCATCATATGCCGTTGCCATGGCGACAGATCCCTCGCCATAAAACCCGGTGTTGTGTTAACTCAATGGAAAATCGTCCAAACGGCACCAGACTTCAGACTATCATTAATGGTCCGGCCCTCAACAGCTCTATGTCAATTATGGGGTGTCATCATATGCCGTTGCCATGGCAACGCATCCCTCGCCAAAAAACACCATGTTGTGTTAACTCAATGGAAAATCGTCCAAACGGCACCAGACTTCAGATGATGGCTAATGGTCCGGCCCTGAACAGCTCTATGCCAATTATGGGATGTCATCATATGCCGTTTCCATGGCGACAGATTCCTCGCCATAAAACCCGGTGTTGTCGTAACTCAACGGAAAATCGTCCAAACGGCACCAGACTTCAGACTATCATTAATGGTCAGGCCCTCAACAGCTCTAAGTCCATTATGGGATGTCATCATATGCCGTTGCCATGGCAACGCATCCCTCACCATAAAACACAATGTTCTCTTAATTCCATGGAAAATCGTCCAAACCGCACCACACTTCAGATGACAGTTGATGGTCCGGCCCTCAACACCTCAATATCACAATAGTGAGTTTTCCTCAAAAGCTGTTGCCATGGCAACGCATCCCTCGCCGTTAAGCACGATATTGCTAAAACTCCTGTTTAAATGTTCAAAAAGTGTTCAAATTTCACATGTGTGCTAACGGTCAACCCCTCGAGACATATATGTGTCAGTTTTGAGATTTCGTCAAATATCGTTGCTATGGTAACTAAATGGTCGCCGTGAAACACGGTTCTCTCATAACTCCAGTTAACTTGCTCCAAACGGCCCAAAACTTCACAGGTTTGATAACGATGCAGCCCTCAACACATCTAGGCGTATTATGGGGTGTCATCAAATTCCGTTGCCATGGCGACAGATCACTCCCCATCAAACACAATGTTTGTGATACTGCTGTAACTCCTGTGTACGTTGTACGATCGGCCTGAAACTTCCCACGTTTGCCAATGGCCGAGTCCTCGAGACATCTGCCTGACGTCGACGTGCGGACAACAGCCTGCGGAGCGTCGAAGACCCGCTCAACGATGCTCGCAGCTTTAATTATTATTATTATTCTTCTGATTATTATTTGAATACATTGCGCGCACTTTTGACCCCCGCAACATATGTGAAAACTCACCAAATTTCGCATGCGCATCACAAGTCGTGAAAATAGCGATGTGTAATTGGTACCGGAACTTTGCGTAAAAAATTGCGTAGACCACGCCCACTTCCGTTTTTAACGTTAACTCCCCCTACTTTAACTTTCACGTAAACCAACGAAACTCGCTACGCATATCTAGGGTGCGGAGACGAGCAAAAAAGCCTCTTGGAGGGGTATAAAATAACGTACAGCAAGTCGGCCATTTTGAATTTGGCGTCGTAAAAACGCGATTTATCGAGTTTTTCGTCCTCCGTACAAATTTTGTATCGCGTTCGGGACTTTATCCGAACCACTCGAAATTCGTCAGGTATTATCTCGAGACATGGGCGGCAAATTGTTATCATGCAGTTTTTTGGTTTTTCGCACGGCATGACCGTGATTTGGCGCCAAAGTTCGCGTTCGCTCGATGCTAGGCGGTCCCTTGCCATGGAACACAATGATGGCATAACGCCAACTGAAATACTCAGAACGCCACCAAACTTCACATGATGGTTAACACTGCGGCCCTGAACAGCTCTAGGTCAAATCTGATGTTACTTAATTTGCCATTACCATGGCAACGGATCCTTCGTCATTAAACACGTTGTCGCTGTAACTCCAATGGACACGGTCCCATCGTCCCCCAATCTTCACTTTTATATCACCTGTCCATGCCTCAACAGCTCTACGTTAAATATGAAATCTCACCATTTGTCGTTTCCATGGCAACGCTTCCCTCGCCAAAAAACCTGGTCTTTTTGTAATTCAATGGAAAATCGTCCAAACGGCACCAGACTTCAGACTATCATTAATGGTCCGGCCCTCAACAGCTCTCTCTCAATTAGGGGATGTTAACATATGCCGTTTCCATGGCAACCCATCCTTCGCCAAAAAATACGATGTTGTTGTAAGTCAATGGAAAATCGTCCAAACAGCACCAAACTTCAGACTATCATTAATGGTCCGGCCCTCAACAGCTCTACGTCAATTATGGGATGTCATCATAGGCCGTTTCCATGGCAACGCTTCCTTCGCCATAAAATACCATGTTGTTGTAAGTCAATGGAAAATCGTACAAACGGCACCAGACTTCATATGATGGCTAATGGTCCGGCCCTCAACAGCTCTCCGCCAATTATGGGATGTCATCATATGCCGTTTCGATGGCAACGCTTCCCTCGCCAAAAAACCTGGTGTTGTTGTAATTCAATGGAAAATCCTCCAAACGGCACCAGACTTCAGACTATCATTAATGGTCCGGCCCTCAACAGCTCTATGCCAATTATGGGATGTCATCATATGCCGTTGCCATGGCAACAGATCCCTCGCCATGAAACACGGTGTTGTCCTAATTCAATGGAAAATCGTCCAAACGGCACCAGACTTCAGACTATCATTAATGGTCCGGCCCTCAACAGCTCTATGTCAATTATGGGATGTCCTCATATGCCGTTGCCATGGCAATGCGTCCCCCGCCAATAAACCTGGTGTTGTCGTAACTCCAATGGACAAGGTCCCATCGTCCCCCAGACTTAACTTTTATATCACCGGTCAATGCCTCAACAGCTCTACGTGAAATCCGAGATCTCACCATATGCCGTTTCCATGGCAACACTTCCCTCGCCAAAAAACCCGGTATTGACGTAACTCAATGGAAAATCATCCAAACGGCACCAGACTTCAGACTATCATTAATGGTCCGGCCCTCAACAGCTCTATGTCAATTATGGGATGTAATCATATGCCGTTTCCATGGCAACGCTTCCTTCGCCATAAAATACCATGTTGTTGTAAGTCAATGGAAAATCGTCCAAACGGCACCAGACTTCATATGATGGCTAATAGTCCGGCCCTCAACAGCTCTCCGCCAATTATGGGATGTCATCATATGCCGTTTCGATGGCAACGCGTCCCTCGCCAAAAAACCTGGTGTTGTTGTAATTCAATGGAAAATCCTCCAAACGGCACCAAACTTCAGACTATCATTAATGGTCCGGCCCTCAACAGCTCTATGCCAATTATGGGATGTAATCATATGCCGTTGCCATGGCGACAGTTCCCTCGCAATGAAACACGGTGTTGTCCTAACTCAATGGAAAATGGTCCAAACTGCACCAGACTTCAGACTATCATTAATGGTCCGGCCCTCAACAGCTCTATGCCAATTATGGGATGTCATCATATGCCGTTTCGATGGCAACGCGTCCCTCGCCAAAAAACCTGGTGTTGTTGTAAATCAATGGAAAATCCTCCAAACGGCACCAGACTTCAGACTATCATTAATGGTCCGGCCCTCAACAGCTCTATGCCAATTATGGGATGTCATCATATGCCGTTGCTATGGCAACAGATCCCTCGCCAAAAAACCTGGTCTTTTTGTAATTCAATGGAAAATCGTCCAAACGGCACCAGACTTCAGACTATCATTAATGGTCCGGCCCTCAACAGCTCTATGTCAATTATGGGATGTCATCATATGCCGTTTCCATGGCAACGCTTCCTTCGCCATAAAATACCATGTTGTTGTAAGTCAATGGAAAATCGTCCAAACGGCACCAGACTTCATATGATGGCTAATGGTCCGGCCCTCAACAGCTCTATGTCAATTATGGGATGTCATCATATGCCGTTTCCATGGCAACGCTTCCTTCGCCATAAAATACCATGTTGTTGTAAGTCAATGGAAAATCGTCCAAACGGCACCAGACTTCATATGATGGCTAATGGTCCGGCCCTCAACAGCTCTCCGCCAATTATGGGATGTCATCATATGCCGTTTCGATGGCAACGCGTCCCTCGCCAAAAAACCTGGTGTTGTTGTAATTCAATGGAAAATCCTCCAAACGGCACCAGACTTCAGACTATCATTAATGGTCCGGCCCTCAACAGCTCTATGCCAATTATGGGATGTCATCATATGCCGTTGCCATGGCGACAGTTCCCTCGCCATGAAACACGGTGTTGTCCTAACTCAATGGAAAATGGTCCAAACTGCACCAGACTTCAGACTATCATTAATGGTCCGGCCCTCAACAGCTCTATGCCAATTATGGGATGTCATCATATGCCGTTGCCATGGCAACAGATCCCTCGCCATGAAACACGGTGTTGTCCTAATTCAATGGAAAATCGTCCAAACGGCACCAGACTTCAGACTATCATTAATGGTCCGGCCCTCAACAGCTCTATGTCAATTATGGGATGTCCTCATATGCCGTTGCCATGGCAATGCGTCCCCTGCCAATAAACCTGGTGTTGTCGTAACTCCAATGGACAAGGTCCCATCGTCCCCCAGTCTTAACTTTTATATCACCGGTCAATGCCTCAACAGCTCTACGTGAAATCTGAGATCTCACCATATGCCGTTTCCATGGCAACACTTCCCTCGCCATGAAACATGGTGTTGTCCTAACTCAATGGAAAATCATCCAAATGGCACCAGACTTTAGATGATGGCTAATGGTTTGTCCCTCAACACCTCAATATGACAATAGTGAGTTTTCCCCAAAAGCTGTTGCCATGGCAACACACCCCTCGCCGTTAACCACGATATTGCTATAAGTCCTGTGTATATGGTCGAAAACTGTTCAAACTTTACATGTCTGCTAACTGTCAAGCCCTCGACACATATATGTGTCAGTTTTGAGATTTTGTCAAATTTCGTTGCTATGATAACAAAATGGTCTCCGTGAAACACGGTTTTCTCATAACTCCAGTTAACATGCTCCAAACGGCCCAAAACTTCACAGATCTGATAACGATGCAGCCCTCAACACATCTAGGCGTATTATGGGGTTTCATCAAATTCCGTTGCCATGGCGACAGATCCCTCGCCATCAAACACAATGTAACTGATACTGCTGTAACTCCTAAATACATTGTCCGATCGGCCTGAAACTTCCCACGTTTGCCAACGGCCGAGTCCTTCAGACACCTAGACACGTCGACGTGCGGACAACAGCCTGCGGAACGTCGAAGACCCGCTCAACGCTGCTCGCAGCTTTAATTATTATTATTATTATTCTTCTGATTATTATTTGAATACATTGTACGCACTTTTGACCCCCGCAACATATGTGAAAACTCACCAAATTTCGCATGCGCATCACAAGTCGTGAAAATAGCGATGTGTAATTGGTACCGGAACTTTGCGTAAAAAATTGCGTAGACCACGCCCACTTCCGTTTTTAACGTTAACTCCCCCTACTTTAACTTTCACGTAAACCAACGAAACTCGCTACGCATATCTAGAGTGCGGAGACGAGCAAAAAAGCCTCTTGGAGGGGTATAAAATAACGTACAGCAAGTTGGCCATTTTTAATTTGGTGTCGGAAAAACCCGATTTATCGCGTTTTTCGTCCTCCGTACGAATTTTGTATCGCGTTCGGGACTTTATCCGAACCACTCGAAATTCATCAGGTATTATCTCGAGACATGGGCGGCAAATTGTTATCATGCAGTTTTTTGGTTTTTCGCACGGCATGACCGTGATTTGGCGCCAAAGTTCGCGTTCGCTCGATGCTAGGCGGTCCCTTGCCATGGAACACGATGATGTCATAACGCCAACTGAAATACTCAAAACGCCACCAAACTTCACATGATGGTTAACACTGCGGCCCTGAACAGCTCTAGGTCAAATCTGATGTTACTTAATTTGCCATTACCATGGCAACGGATCCTTCGCCATTAAACACGTTGTCGCTGTAACTCCAATGGACACGCTCCCATCGTCCCCCAATCTTCACTTTTATATCACCTGTCCATGCCTCAACAGCTCTAAGTTAAATATGAAATCTCACCATTTGTCGTTTCCATGGCAACGCATCCTTCGCCAAAAAATACGATGTTGTTGTAAGTCAATGGAAAATCGTCCAAACAGCACCAAACTTCAGACTATCATTAATGGTCCGGCCCTCAACAGCTCTACGTCAATTATGGGATGTCATCATATGCCGTTTCCATGGCAACGCTTCCTTCGCCATAAAATACCATGTTGTTGTAAGTCAATGGAAGATCGTCCAAACGGCACCAGACTTCAAACTATCATTAATGGTCCGGCCCTCAACAGCTCTATGTCAATTATGGGATGTCCTCATATGCCGTTGCCATGGCAATGCTTCCCCCGCCAATAAACCTGGTGTTGTCGTAACTCCAATGGACAAGGTCCCATCGTCCCCCAGACTTAACTTTTATATCACCGGTCAATGCCTCAACAGCTCTACGTGAAAACCGAGATCTCACCATATGCCGTTTCCATGGCAACACTTCCCTCACCAAAAAAACCGGTATTGACGTAACTCAATGGAAAATCATCCAAACGGCACCAGACTTCAGACTATCATTAATGGTCCGGCCCTCAACAGCTCTATGTCAATTATGGGATGTCATCATATGCCGTTTCCATGGCAACGCTTCCTTCGCCATAAAATACCATGTTGTTGTAAGTCAATGGAAAATCGTCCAAACGGCACCAGACTTCATATGATGGCTAATGGTCCGGCCCTCAACAGCTCTCCGCCAATTATGGGATGTCATCATATGCCGTTTCGATGGCAACGCGTCCCTCGCCAAAAAACCTGGTGTTGTTGTAATTCAATGGAAAATCCTCCAAACGGCACCAGACTTCAGACTATCATTAATGGTCCGGCCCTCAACAGCTCTATTCCAATTATGGGATGTCATCATATGCCGTTGCCATGGCGACAGTTCCCTCGCCATGAAACACGGTGTTGTCCTAACTCAATGGAAAATGGTCCAAACTGCACCAGACTTCAGACTATCATTAATGGTCCGGCCCTCAACAGCTCTATGCCAATTATGGGATGTCATCATATGCCGTTGCCATGGCAACGGATCCCTCGCCATGAAACACGGTGTTGTACTAATTCAATGGAAAATCGTCCAAACGGCACCAGACTTCAGACTATCATTAATGGTCCGGCCCTCAACAGCTCTATGTCAATTATGGGATGTCCTCATATGCCGTTGCCATGGCAATGCGTCCCCTGCCGATAAACCTGGTGTTGTCGTAACTCCAATGGACAAGGTCCCATCGTCCCCCAGTCTTAACTTTTATATCACCGGTCAATGCCTCAACAGCTCTACGTGAAATCTGAGATCTCACCATATGCCGTTTCCATGGCAACACTTCCCTCGCCATGAAACATGGTGTTGTCCTAACTCAATGGAAAATCATCCAAATGGCACCAGACTTTAGATGATGGCTAATGGTTTGTCCCTCAACACCTCAATATGACAATAGTGAGTTTTCCCCAAAAGCTCGCCGTTAACCACGATATTGCTATAAGTCCTGTGTATATGGTTGAAAACTGTTCAAACTTTACATGTGTGCTAACTGTCAAGCCCTCGACACATATATGTGTCAGTTTTGAGATTTTGTCAAATTTCGTTGCTATGATAACAAAATGGTCTCCGTGAAACACGGTTTTCTCATAACTCCAGTTAACATGCTCCAAACGGCCCAAAACTTCACAGATCTGATAACGATGCAGCCCTCAACATATCTAGGCGTATTATGGGGTTTCATCAAATTCCGTTGCCATGGCGACAGATCCCTCGCCATCAAACACAATGTATCTGATACTGCTGTAACTCCTAAATACATTGTCCGATCGGCCTGAAACTTCCCACGTTTGCCAACGGCCGAGTCCTTCAGACACCTAGACACGTCGACGTGCGGACAACAGCCTGTGGAACGTCGAAGACCCGCTCAACGCTGCTCGCAGCTTTAATTAGGGTCTGAGACCTAGGTCGGCGAAGACCCTATTGAAATCGGTCGCGCAGCGACCGATAAACCTGCGAAACACACACAAAACAGGGAAAACGACCGGCAAAAGCACAGAAAAGGTTCGGAAATCATGACGGGTGATAGGCCGCGTGAGCCCAGCCCCATGTGACTCGGCCATCCTAGGCCGTCCATAAACATGATTGATATCGGTCCGATTATTATTATTATTAGGGTCTGAGACCTAGGTCGGCGAAGACCCTATTGAAATCGGTCGCGCAGCGACCGATAAACCTGCGAAACACACACAAAACAGGGAAAAAGACGGGTAAAAGCCCATCAAAAGTGGCCTAAATCATGACAGTAGGTGGCCCACGCCAACCTAGTCACATGGGCGCTCGCGCCCATGTGACCTCGGCCACCCTAGGCCGAACATTATTGATATCGGTGCGATTATTATTATTCTGATTATTATTTTAATACATTGCGCGCACTTTTGACCCCCGCAACATATGTGAAAACTCACCAAATTTCGCACGCGCGTCAGAAGTCGTGAAAATTGCGATGTGTAATTGGTTCCGGAACTTTGCGTCAAAAATTGCGTAGGCCACGCCCACTTCCGTTTTTAACGTTAACTCCCCCCACTTTAACTTTCACGTAAACGAACGAAACTCGCTACGCATATCTAGGGTGCGGAGACGAGCAAAAAAGCCTCTTGGAGGGGTATAAAATAACGTACAGGAAGTCGGCCATTTTGAATTTGGCGTTGGAAAAACGCGATTTATCGCGTTTTTCGTCCCTCGCACTTTAACGAACTCCTCCTAGGGACTTTATCCGTACCACTCCAAATTCCTCGGGTAGCTTCTCCACAAATGGGCGATCTAAAGTTATCACGGAAATGTTTTTCTTTCGCACGGCGTAGCCGTGATTTGGCGCCAAAGTTCGCGTTCGCTCGATGCTAGGCCATCCCTCAACATGGAACACGATGATGTCATAACTCAAACTGACATGCTCAGAACGCCACCAAACTTCACGTGATGGTTAACACTGCGGCCCTGAACAGCTCTACGTCAAATCCCATGTTACTTAATATGGCGTTACCATGGCAACGCATCCCTCGCCATAAAACACGGTGTCGCTGTAACTCCAATGGACAGGGTCCCATCGTCCCCCAATCTTTACTTTTATATCACCGGTTCATGCCTCAACAGCTCTACGTGAAATCTGAGATCTCATCGTAGGCCGTTTCCATGGCAACGCATCCCTCGCCAAAAAACACGATGTTGTGTTAACTCAACGGAAAATCGTCCAAACCGCACCAGACTTCAGACTATCATTAATGGTCCGGCCCTCAACAGCTCTATGCCAATTATGGGATGTCATCATTTGCCGTTTCCATGGCAACGCATCCCTCGCCATAAAACACGGTGTCGCTGTAACTCCAATGGACACGGTCCCATCGTCCCCCAATCTTCACTTGTATATCACCGGTCCATGCCTCAACAGCTCTATGTCAATTATGGGGTGTCATCATATGCCGTTGCCATGGCAACGCATCCCTCGCCAAAAAACACGATGTTGTGTTAACTCAATGGAAAATCGTCAAAACGGCACCAGACTTCAGATGATGGCTACTGGTCCGGCCCTCAACACATCTAGGCGTATTATGGGGTGTGATCAAATTCCGTTGCCATGGCGACAGATCACTCGCCATAAAACCCAATGTTGTGTTAACTCAATGGAAAATGGTCCAAACGGCCCAAAACTTCACAGGTTTGATAACGATGCAGCCCTCAACACATTTAGGCGTATTATGGGGTGTCATCAAATTCCGTTGCCATGGCGACAGATCACTCGCCATCAAACACAATGTTTGTGATACTGCTGTGACTCCTATGTACGTCGTCCGATCGGCCTGAAACTTCCCACGTTTGCCTACGGCCGAGTCCTCGAGACGCCTTTCGCGACACGTCGACGTGCGGACAACAGCCTGCGGAGCGTCGGCGTCGAAGACCCGATCAACGCTGCTTGCAGCTTTAATTATTATTATTATTCTTCTGATTATTATTTGAATACATTGCGCGCACTTTTGACCCCCGCAACATATGTGAAAACTCACCAAATTTCGCATGCGCATCACAAGTCGTGAAAATAGCGATGTGTAATTGGTACCGGAACTTTGCGTAAAAAAATTGCGTAGACCACGCCCACTTCCGTTTTTAACGTTAACTCCCCCTACTTTAACTTTCACGTAAACCAACGAAACTCGCTACGCATATCTAGGGTGCGGAGACGAGCAAAAAAGCCTCTTGGAGGGGTATAAAATAACGTACAGCAAGTCGGCCATTATGAATTTGGCGTCGTAAAAACGCGATTTATCGCGTTTTTCGTCCTCCGTACGAATTTTGTATCGCGTTCGGGACTTTATCCGAACCACTCGAAATTCGTCAGGTATTATCTCGAGACATGGGCGGCAAATTGTTATCATGCAGTTTTTTGGTTTTTCGCACGGCATGACCGTGATTTGGCGCCAAAGTTCGCGTTCGCTCGATGCTAGGCGGTCCCTTGCCATGGAACACAATGATGGCATAACGCCAACTGAAATACTCAGAACGCCACCAAACTTCACATGATGGTTAACACTGCGGCCCTGAACAGCTCTAGGTCAAATCTGATGTTACTTAATTTGCCATTACCATGGCAACGGATCCTTCGCCATTAAACACGTTGTCGCTGTAACTCCAATGGACACGGTCCCATCGTCCCCCAATCTTCACTTTTATATCACCTGTCCATGCCTCAACAGCTCTACGTTAAATATGAAATCTCACCATTTGTCGTTTCCATGGCAACGCTTCCCTCGCCAAAAAACCTGGTCTTTTTGTAATTCAATGGAAAATCGTCCAAACGGCACCAGACTTCAGACTATCATTAATGGTCCGGCCCTCAACAGCTCTCTCTCAATTAGGGGATGTTAACATATGCCGTTTCCATGGCAACCCATCCTTCGCCAAAAAATACGATGTTGTTGTAAGTCAATGGAAAATCGTCCAAACAGCACCAAACTTCAGACTATCATTAATGGTCCGGCCCTCAACAGCTCTACGTCAATTATGGGATGTCATCATAGGCCGTTTCCATGGCAACGCTTCCTTCGCCATAAAATACCATGTTGTTGTAAGTCAATGGAAAATCGTCCAAACGGCACCAGACTTCATATGATGGCTAATGGTCCGGCCCTCAACAGCTCTCCGCCAATTATGGGATGTCATCATATGCCGTTTCGATGGCAACGCGTCCCTCGCCAAAAAACCTGGTGTTGTTGTAATTCAATGGAAAATCCTCCAAACGGCACCAGACTTCAGACTATCATTAATGGTCCGGCCCTCAACAGCTCTATGCCAATTATGGGATGTCATCATATGCCGTTGCCATGGCAACAGATCCCTCGCCATGAAACACGGTGTTGTCCTAATTCAATGGAAAATCGTCCAAACGGCACCAGACTTCAGACTATCATTAATGGTCCGGCCCTCAACAGCTCTATGTCAATTATGGGATGTCCTCATATGCCGTTGCCATGGCAATGCGTCCCCCGCCAATAAACCTGGTGTTGTCGTAACTCCAATGGACAAGGTCCCATCGTCCCCCAGACTTAACTTTTATATCACCGGTCAATGCCTCAACAGCTCTACGTGAAATCCGAGATCTCACCATATGCCGTTTCCATGGCAACACTTCCCTCGCCAAAAAACCCGGTATTGACGTAACTCAATGGAAAATCATCCAAACGGCACCAGACTTCAGACTATCATTAATGGTCCGGCCCTCAACAGCTCTATGTCAATTATGGGATGTCATCATATGCCGTTTCCATGGCAACGCTTCCTTCGCCATAAAATACCATGTTGTTGTAAGTCAATGGAAAATCGTCCAAACGGCACCACACTTCAGATGACAGTTGATGGTCCGGCCCTCAACACCTCAATATCACAATAGTGAGTTTTCCTCAAAAGCTGTTGCCATGGCAACGCATCCCTCGCCGTTAAGCACGATATTGCTAAAACTCCTGTTTAAATGTTCAAAAAGTGTTCAAATTTCACATGTGTGCTAACGGTCAACCCCTCGACACATATATGTGTCAGTTTTGAGATTTCGTCAAATGTCGTTGCTATGGTAACTAAATGGTCGCCGTGAAACACGGTTCTCTCATAACTCCAGTTAACTTGCTCCAAACGGCCCAAAACTTCACAGGTTTGATAACGATGCAGCCCTCAACACATCTAGGCGTATTATGGGGTGTCATCAAATTCCGTTGCCATGGCGACAGATCACTCCCCATCAAACACAATGTTTGTGATACTGCTGTAACTCCTGTGTACGTTGTCCGATCGGCCTGAAACTTCCCACGTTTGTCAACGGCCGAGTCCTCGAGACATCTGCCTGACGTCGACGTGCGGACAACAGCCTGCGGAGCGTCGAAGACCCGCTCAACGCTGCTCGCAGCTTTAATTCTTCTTCTGATTATTATTTGAATACATTGCGCGCACTTTTGACCCCCGCAACATATGTGAAAACTCACCAAATTTCGCATGCGCATCAGAAGTCGTGAAAATAGCGATGTGTAATTGGTACCGGAACTTTGCGTAAAAAATTGCGTAGACCACGCCCACTTCCGTTTTTAACGTTAACTCCCCCTACTTTAACTTTCACGTAAACCAACGAAACTCGCTACGCATATCTAGGGTGCGGAGACGAGCAAAAAAGCCTCTTGGAGGGGTATAAAATAACGTACAGCAAGTCGGCCATTTTGAATTTGGCGTTGGAAAAACGCGATTTATCGCGTCTTTCGTCCTCCGCACTTTAACGAACTCCTCCTAGGGACTTTATCCGTACGACTCCAAATTCGTCGGGTAGCTTCTCGACAAATGGGCGATCTAAAGTTATCACGGAACTTCTTTTCTTTCGCACGGTGCAGCCGTGATTTGGCGCCAAAGTTCGCGTTCGCTCGATGCTAGGCCATCCCTCGCCATGGAACACGATGATGTCATAATGTAAACTGACATGCTCAGAACGCCACCAAAATTCACATGATGATTAACACTGCGGCCCTGAACAGCTCTACGTCAAATCCGATGTTACTTAATATGGCGTTACCATGGCAACGGATCCCTCGCCATAACACACGGTGTCGCTGTAACTCCAATGGACACGGTCCCATCGTCCCCCAATCTTCACTTTTATATCACCGGTGAATGCCTCAACAGCTCTACATGAAATCTGAGATCTCATCGTATGCCGTTTCCATGGCAACGAATCCCTCGCCAAAAAACACGATGTTCTGTTAACTCAATGGGAAATCGTCCAAACGGCACCAGACTTCATATGATGGGTGATGGTCAGGCCCTAAACAGCTCTATGCCAATTATGGGATGTCATCGTATGCCGTTTCCATGGCAACGCATCCCTCGCCATACAACTCTATGTTGTCGTAATTCAATGGAAAATCGTCCAAACGCCACCACACTTCATATGATGGGTGATGGTCAGGCCCTAAACAGCTCTATGCCAATTATGGGATGTCATCATTTGCCGTTTCCATGGCAACGCATCCCCCTCCATAAAACCCAATGTTGTCTTAACTCAATGGAAAATGGTCCAAACGGCACCAGACTTCAGATCACAGTTAATGGTCCGGCCCTCAACACCTCAATGTGACAATAGTGAGTTTTCCTCAAAAGCTGTTGCCATGGCAACGCATCCCTCGCCGTTAAGCACGATATTGCTAAAACTCCTGTTTAAATGTTCAAAAATTTTTCAAATTTCACATGTGTGCTAACGGTCAACCCCTCGACACATATATGTGTCAGTTTTGAGATTTCGTCAAATGTCGTTGCTATGGTAACTAAATGGTCGCCGTGAAACACGGTTCTCTCATAACTCCAGTTAACTTGCTCCAAACGGCCCAAAACTTCACAGGTTTGATAACGATGCAGCCCTCAACACATCTAGGCGTATTATGGGGTGTCATCAAATTCCGTTGCCATGGCGACAGATCACTCCCCATCAAACACAATGTTTGTGATACTGCTGTAACTCCTGTGTACGTTGTCCGATCGGCTTGAAACTTCCCACGTTTGCCAACGGCCGAGTCCTCGAGACATCTGCCTGACGTCGACGTGCGGACAACAGCCTGCGGAGCGTCGAAGACCCGCTCAACGCTGCTCGCAGCTTTAATTATTATTATTATTATTATTATTATTATTATTATCATCATCACTACAGCCGAGAGACAGAAAAGGAAATAAGCTAGCGGCCGAGCTACATGAAGTAACAACAACCATGATATCAACATTTACCACAAACTCACATTTTCTTGTAGACAGTGTGTGTCCGTGATTGTAGCCTACCTGTAAATCTGGCTAACCCCCACTAACGTTGTTGGCGGGCTGGGGCTCGGGGATGAAACACGGCTGGCAGTGGCAACAACTTCAGGTTCATCTCCTGCAGGAGGAGGAGTAGGGCGAAAAAAATATCCATCTAGCTTGGACAATTTGGCTTTTCCTTGGTCCTTTTTATCTTTTTCTTTGCGTTTTGTAGCTACACTTTTGTGTTTATAACTGCTCATGCTTAGACAGTGCTCTGTTGAATGACAAGTGATTGATGATGACGTTGACGTTCATTTACGTATGATGTTGATGGACGGCTGTTGATGACGATTTTACCCAAAATACATTTGGAGACAATAGAAGGGATTCACTTGCAATTTTTCATGTTTTAATGTTAAATGTGAGTGTGAAAATAGCAGCACAAGTTCAACTCATATTATAGGCTACAATGCTTTATACCTAATATGACCAGGAACGTCAGTGCACTCAGTGGCGCGAGGCAGCAGGGCCCGCCGGCGAATATCTCGGGGGCGGAGCCTGCTGCCTCGGCGACGGGCCCCCATTGGGTCCCGACCGTCCCGGGCCCGGGGAGCCCTGCCCCTACAGCCCCCCCCTGAAGCTCCGCCCCTGACACAGACGTAATAGTACTGTACTGCATCATATTATTTTCAAATCAATAATTTTTCAATTTATGATTTTTTTTTTTTTCATCTTTTTTTTTTTTTTTCATAACCATTTTTCGTCCTGGTCTCTCGCGCCCCCCCTGGCATGCCTCTGCGTCCCCCACTTTGAGAACCACTGATCTAAACACTCAGAGAGTCCTTTAGCTCCAGAGATGGGGTTGTTACTCAAAACAGGTAATATGTTACATATTTTTTTTTTTTTAAAAGTAATATATGACTTTACTTCGTTACTCTCTTTAGTATTCACTACGCACAAGAGCAGACAAAAAACTAGTACAATTAATAGTTATTAAATGAGCAGCCAACAATCCAAATGATGAAGTTACTGTTTAAGGACATAACAGGCTAAAATATCGTTTTTTCATGTACTTGTAAATGTTGTTTTTGGTCTATTTTGCTTCCATGTTTTCTTTCACTCTTATGCAGTGTTTCTCAAAGTGGGGGGCGAAGAGGCATGACAGGGGGGGCGCGAGAGAACAGGAGGAATAATGGTTATTTAAAAAAATATATATGATACAGTACAGTACAATTACGCCTGGGTCTCTGTGTTTCATTCAAGCTCGGCTCTGTGTGTGTGGAACGAGCAATTTTGTGTGCGTGCGCGAGAGAGAGAGAGCCCGGCACCGGTACCAGAGATCGTTGTTGTTAGCTTCTGGTGCTAGCGAACTACGCTAACGGGTATAAGGAGCTTTTTCAACAACAAGGTGGAGGAGAGTCCTCTCCTGTCAGACTGAGGGACTCTGTGAACTAAAGGACTCTCTCAGTGTTTAGATAGTTAACTTTAGTCTAAGTTATCTCAGTGGGTCTCAAACGTTTTGGTCACGATTAATGTAAACAATTATTTCCGAGGCACACGTTTATATGATCATTATAGTTATACAAAAATAAGAGATTAAATGAAAAACAGGTTTGAAATACTATATGACAGTAAAAAAAGAATAAAGTTTAAAAGGGTGATTTGTAAAATATCCATGAAGAAAAATTAAATCTGTTTACAGTTCTGTTTCAAATGGGTGTTGAGAGATATATCCATAGATCTTTTCATTTTGCTCTCAAAGTGCACCAGATTGATGCTTTTAACTTCAATATTTAAAAAACAATCTTCCCTGGGGAGGTCCACACACCACCTAAACAAATAGCACTTTACCCCTGCTTCCACCTATATACCGTGATTATCGAGCCTTCATTGTAACAGTCGCAGGTACACTGTGTATTTGTGATATTTGTTACTTCGGCATCATTTTGAAACCTGTATTCCAATTAAATCACGGTAAAATATGTTCATTTTGTTGTAGTTGCCAGCTATTCTCTCACTAGTTTAGCATACTCAGCCCGGTTGTTGGCCCGGAAAGAACCTCGATTTTGGAGAGCCAGAAAAACTGTGAAAAAGTACCCACTAGCCGGAACTACGCCTAGTGGAAACACAACCAAAAACTGGACGCTTAAACCGGGCTCCGCGCTGTAGTGGAAATGCGCCTTTAGACCCTTACGTCACTTGGTACCCGGAAAAGAAAAAAATGAAAAACAAAAATCTCCAACGAGGCATTCTGGGGCAGCATAGCCAGGTATTTTCTGTGTTAGAGTTTTACTCGCTACAGGGTGTTCTACAAAGTCACAAACCTTTGAGGGTTTGTGACTTTGCAGACCGTTTACATGCATAACAAGCTACATAACACACAAGGGGACGGGTAATAACTAGAAAAGCATGACATGGGACCTTTAATGTCTTTGAATCCCTTTCAGAAAGTAATACGAGTTAATGTTTCCTAACTGTTTCCGTTATGAAACAATAACTGTTCCATTTCTTAGCTGACCGGCCTCCTGCTGCCCTCCTGTGGAAACTGCAAGACTTGGCTGGCTGTGGAGTCTGTCCAACATCCAACCTCAAACTAACGGCCCGTCCACACTATAGCTTCAAAAAAAGCTTGGAGCTGGGCGTGTCTGAAGCTTGGGGATTTTATTCGAGCACCGCGACCAACAACCAATCACATGAATGTCCCGCCCCCGGCATACAAAGCAAAAAACCCCGGGGATTTTATGCGAGCAATATATATATATATATATATATATATATATATATATATATATATATATATATATATAAACTCCCCAAACAGGCGAAAACCTACCAGTTTCACCCACTGTCTCTGCCACCTCCCTCCATGCCTCCGGTTTGTATCCCAGTAAATAGTTCTGGTCGTAAAGAACCGGGTGATTTGCTACCGTAATTTCTCGTTTGGAATATGAGGAAATGAACTGCGGTCTGGCTCTCCCAGCTTGCACGCGGTTTGATTGGCTAGCGATTGAACTGTCAGATTTGCATAAACGGGATTTGATTGGCTGACGCTGGCTACCCCGGCGTCTCCGGCTTCAGAAGTTGAACATTGTTCAACCTTTGCAGCCTGAAACGCCAGGAAAGCTCCGCTCTGCTACCCACAATTCAGTTCGGCGAAAAGCGAGGCAACGTGATGTCACCCCATTCAAAGACGGGCCGTTTCGGCCCGTCTACACTACAGGCATCAAAAAATCTTGAAGCTGGGCGTGTCTGAAGCTTGGCGATTTTTTGCGAGCAACGCGACCAACAACCAATCACATGAATCTCCCGCCCCCGACATACAAAGCAATAGCAATGTTAAAACGAAGTAAACTGGATATAAACTGTCCAAACAGGCGCAAAACCTACCAGTTTCACCTACTGTCTCTGCCACTTCCCTCCATGCCTGGTTCCTCCGGTTTGTATCCAGGTAAATAGTTATGGTCGTAAAGAACCGGGTGATTTGCTACCGTAATATCTCGTTTGGAATATGAGGAAATGAACTGCGGTCTGTCTCTCCCAGCTTGCACGCGGTTTGATTGGCTAGCGCTTGCACTGGCGGGATTTGCATAAACGGGATTTGATTGGCTGATGCCAAGCATCGAGCCTCAAAAGTTGAACATTGTTCAACTTTTGATGCCGATAAATGCTCGTGATGCTTGCAAAGTCATGCCATGCTCCCCACAATGCAGTTCGGCGAAGATTACAAATCTTCTACGTCACCCCATTCAAGTGAATGGGCGAAGCGTTGAAAGCATTTTTCGATGCCTGTAGTGTAGACGGGCCGTTTCGGGCAGACCCGTTGGAAACCGTTTTTGAAGCTGTAGTGTGAGCCGTAACTTCACCGCGGTGAACCCTAAACAAACTTCCTTATTGTTATCATGACAGCAGAGAGTCTACACATCTTCTGTTTTGGACTGAAAACTCACCTGTTTCAAGTAACTGCACCTCTGCCAAATGTCTTTCTTCTGTCTGTAGCACTGAGAAAGGTTTTGCTTTTAAGGTCTATTGTGCAAAATCCACTTTTTCATGTCTTTCGTACATAAATATGTGTCCTCTCTGTGTAAAGAGATTCAGCACTTCAGAGACATGTTCTGTATATATCTGAGACCTATATTGTTGAAAAATAGTATAGGGACCTTTAAGTGGAGCTAATGCATTAGCACTTAATCTAGTTGGGTTTATAGAAACCTGCAGGATTCTGGCTTTTGAGTTTGTTTCTTCATGGTTGAATACTCTTCTCGTTAGTCACTTTTAATAGCTATATGAAAAGTTATATAATGTAATATCAACTGAAACAATCATGGATATAGAAGTAGTTAAACTATATGGTCTGCAATCTGAGAACGAAGATACACACAACTTGTGCCACAGTTCCATCTGGTGGACAAAAAAGGGAAGCCTCTCATTGGTCACAGTTTGAAACACTGTTATTAGAGTAATATTTAGACAGAAGTTTGGCCTGCACTGCCCCTTCTGACTGAACATGAATTAGAAAGTGGCCTATCAGCTATCAATCAATTAATAATGTCACCTATGCATCCATCAATGGACCAATAAATTACTTCCAAAATCAATCAACCAACAAAAATATCAATCATCACTCAATAAACTAATCAAACAACCAACCAATCATCACCCATCAACCAGCCATTCACTTAATCAGCCAGCCCATTTCTTTTAATTATTATTATTTTTTTACTTTTTAAGGTTATTTGTATAGTTACATTTGGTGTAAATACTTGTCTTTGGCATCCTTTTTTAATGCTAAATAGTTTCTTAATAATACTTATTTTGTACTATCCTTATATATTTCCCTTTTTTTACCCACTTTGCAACTTATTTGTTTTAATTGTTTGTTCCCACCACCAGAAAACAAAGCAAATTCCTTGTATGCGTAAACGTACCCAATACACTTGATTCTGATTCTGAATCACATCATTAACCTCCTTCCTGAATATTCCCATTTAGTTTGTATGGTGGTGTGTCATGAACACTACACAGATGTGGAAATGTATGTCAAATCATTTCTAGATCTTGAAAAGTTGTTTTGATCATAAAGTAAATTATTTTTGTTCAGTTCAAGATACCGTTGGCGGTGAATAAATGTTTTTGTAGATTTTCTGTGATCTGGAAGTAATGCACATGTGTAAATGATAAACTGAGGCACAAAAACTTATTTTTCAAAAGAAATGTCAGGTTGTAAATATAGTTCATTAAATGTGAACATTTTCAGTATATACTTTCTGCACTAAAAAAAGGGAATCATTTAAAGTAATCTTTATTCACAGGTTATTATGCTATGATTTGGCGGTGGTGGCGATGTCCATAGGGACTTGGCTTGGAAACCAGAAGGTCACCGATTCAAGTCCCCGAAAGACCAAGTGCTACCGAGGTGTCCCTGAGCAAGGCACCGTTCCCTGCACTGCTCCCCGGGCGCCGTAAATAATGGCAGCCCACTGCTCCTATAGGATGGGTCAAATGCAGAATGTACAGTTCCCCTCTGTGGGACGATTAAGGGTATATGAAATAAAATGAATGTGTTACTGGTCCGACCCATAGAGATCAAATTGGGCTGAATGTGGCCCCTGAACTAAAATGAGTTTGACCCCCCTGCTTTGAGAAGTGTTAGCTGCTAGCGCTCAAAGCTAGTGACTATGGGATCAGGTCTTCTTTGCAATTTTTGATTGAGTTCTTCTTTAAAGGTCCCCTATTATACTGTTTTTCATCAATATATTATAGGTCTCAGCAGGGCCGCTCCTGGCTAACTTGTGGCCCCACGCAAAGTTCTATGATGAGGGGGGGGTGGTGCTAGTGGACTACGTGCGTGAAACTGTGGCACTTGCAGGGGGGGTGCGCTTACACTAATTGCGCCGCATTTGCGCTTCAGATGAGGCTCCCTCCACAAGATGAGGCCCCCTCCGCAAGGTGAGGCCCCCTCCGCAAGGTGCGTGATCTGCGTGTAGGGAGGGGCGGCCCTGGGTCTCAGATATATACAAAACATGTCTCTGAAGTGTTTGGCTCGAAATACCAAACAGATCATAGTAGCATCCCATAATCCCCTCTGTTTCAGCCCTGTTTCAAAAGTGCTGATTCTCTGATGCCCCTTTCACACCAAAGCGATTCCCGTTCTGGCTCCGTGCTTACGCTCTTCTGGTTCAGAACCGGTTTTTATTTTCAGCCCCGGTTTTGTTCACACCGCTCAGAAGCCCGACTGGTGCTGCCGCTGCTGCGTCATAACGTCACAGTTTACGTCGCTGATTTTCTCCCCAACGGCGTTAACAACAATAACAATGGGGGACTGCGTCGGGTCGATGATCATGTTGCTTTTAATCATACGAAGCCAGATCAAATTAAATAACTACTTCTCAACCCTTGTACTTTTCTCCAGAGTGCCGTGGTTTATTGTTTATTAATGTGTTTCAGCAGCATTTACCGACCGCTGCAGTGCTGTCTGCTGTTTGGCATCACAACGATGTTATGAAAGATTATTTGGCATAAAATGGGTAATGTTAGCATAGCAACTGAAGCTGAACTGACCATCTTGACAACTTGTTGCTAAGCCCATTTCCCAGCAGCTTCTACTGAAGCCTTCCGAGTAAATCGCCAGAAGCGCCGACACCTCCTCATCACTCCACCACTCCCATGTTTTCTTTTGTGTTGCCCTGTCTTTCTCCGTTGGTGTGCTGGGCTAATGCCAATAATGCTAATGCGAGCAAATAAAATGGCGGCTTCACAAAACTTTTTTTTACGGGCCGTGGTTTGCAATTTGCCCAGCCAATCAGAAATTGGAACCTTTTTCTCCCCAGGAAAGTCCCTGCTCTCTAGCACAGGCTTGCCAACTCTCACGCATCTGGCGTGTGACACACGCTTTCACTCTCAATCTCACACTCTCACGCCAAAAACAAGAATACCGAAGACTATAAACGGTTTTGAAAACTTTTGTCACGTAGTGATCGTCTTCTCAATAGAACATCTTTGATAATGTCTTCTGGCCAATCAGAATCAAGATAACGGCGTGGTGTTGTTGCAGGAAGTCCCGACGGAGAATACTTTTGCTGTAGTACATCTCTATATACAACGATACAACATTACGTGTTGATAGAAATCAACTCGTAATGAAATACATGTAAGACCCCACGGTTTGATGATTTATAGGTGTGTGGGCTGTCTTTCATTTTGACACACAGAACATTGGGGGCTATCCGCCTGTTACGTTCCCTTCAAGTCTAGGGGTACCAAGGGGAGTAACAAAACACAAGAATGACCAAGCACGACAAAAAAGAGAGAAAACCGATCTCTGAAGTAACGAGCAGGTCGTTTAATGAAAAAGACAGGAACACGGGCTCACCAGCTGACTTGCACAGAATATTAAAGAATCGATATATCTAGGAGCACATCTCCTATCAACCGGCAAGACACAGTTTTGTACACATGCAGCCAGAGGAGGAAAAAGGAGAGAGTGACTGCAGCTTTTCTCAGGTCCTTTGTGGAGGCCCTGATTGGTGATTGGGAGCAGCTGGAGGAGAAGTTGCACCTGGAGGGAGAGGCTGCACCTGGAGACAATAGGGAGAGAGAGAAAGACACAAACACACAAACACCCACTACGGCACGTAACACCGCCCTTATCCACAATGTAAAGTAATTCACACAGCCTCTTCCCTCTTCTCTCTGTGAGGAGCAGCAGGCTCAGCTTTCAGAACAAAGTAACAGAAAACTAAAATGGCATTCATTTTTTGAAATATGTCGTTTAGTAGCCTAATAGATGTATTTATTTTCTTCTCAAGAGAGCACCAGAATGTGTATTTTATGTTAGTATTTCAAAAAATCTCCTGGGGGAGAATCCCGCCAGACCCCCCTGCAGGGGTTGGGTTTTCAGCATGTCATCTCTTTCACCTGTGGGGAAGTTGCAGGATTGGCTCCAGGTCGCCCTTTTTATTTACTACAAGACAAATGTGCCTTTTTATTTCATACAGTTCAATTTGGATTGAGACAGGGAAATAATCTAAACCTCACGCGTGGCGTTTCACTGTCAAGGGGAGCGTGTAAATTACATCGCAAATACAGACTTGAGCCCCACCACTGTATGAGTTAGCCGTACCATAGATTACAAAAATACTCTGGAGCCGCAACTGCCGACCCGCATTGATCTAAGATCCAGTAGAAATGAAATCAAAATAGAGTCAAAGAGTATATAATAATAATAATAATAATAATAATAATAATAATAATAATAATAATAATAATAGATTTAATTTGTTAGCGCTTTTACAGGTGCTCAAAGACGCTTTACAGATAATAGTGAAGAGAAAAGAAAAGAGAAGAAAGGAACAACAAATAAATATATAGTTAAAGTTAAAGTCAAATAATACAAAAACAATCACACATGAAAAGCCAGATTGAAGAGGTGAGTTTTTTGAAGGTGGTGAGGTCGGTCCAGTCTCTGATGGGTTGTGGGAGGGAGTTCCAGAGGGAGGGGGCAGCGACGGAGAAGGCTCTGTCCCCCCAGGTCCGTTGATTGGTGCGGGTGGGGATGAATAGGAGGTTGGCTTCTGATGAGCGGAGGCATCGGGAAGGGGTGTGGTGGTGCAGCAGGTCTGTGAGGTAGGGGGGGGCCTGGTTGTTGAGGGCTTTGTAAGTAATGAGGAGAACTTTGAAGTGGATTCTTTGACGGACGGGGAGCCAGTGGAGGTTCTGGAGGATGGGAGTGATGTGGTCTCGGGAGCGGGCGTGGGTGACGAGGCGAGCACAAGAGTTCTGGATATGTTGGAGTTTATTGAGGAGGTTGGATGGTATGCCATAGAGGATGCTATTGCAGTAGTCGAGTCGTGAAGTGATGAATGCATGAATCAGGGTTTCAGCAGCAGAGGAGGAGAGTGACGGGCGGAGACGGGCAATGTTTTTGAGGTGGAAAAAGGCGGTCCTGGTGATGTGATTTATATGGTGGTTGAATTTGAGCTGACTATCGAAAATGACTCCGAGGTTGCGGATGTGAGGGGGGGGAGATAGAGTGTGGCTGTCAATGGTGAAGTTGAAATTCTGGATGTATTTGATATGGGATGGAGGGCCGATGATGATGATGTCTGATTTGGCACTGTTCAGTTGGAGATAGTTTGTTTGCATCCATGCTTTTATTTCTGAGAGACAGTTGGTGAGAGTGGAGTGTGTTGTGGGGGTGATGGTTTTTGTTGAGATATAAAGTTGAATGTCATCGGCGTAGCAGTGAAATTGAAGGTTGTGGCGACAAATTATTTTGCCAAGGGGGAGCATGTAAAGGATGAAGAGGAGGGGGCCAAGCACCGAACCCTGGGGGACGCCTTGGGACAGAGGAGCAGTGGAGGAGGTGCAGTTGTTGATGTTGATAAACTGATGTCTGTCGGTGAGGTAGGATTTCAGCCAGGAGAGTGCAGTGTCAGTGATGTTGAGTGATGATTCGAGGAGGGACAGCAGGATGGTGTGGTTGATGGTGTCGAATGCTGCGGTGAGGTCGAGGAGGATGAGGATGTTCAGGTTGCCGGAGTCAGAAGAGAGGAAGAGGTCGTTTGTGATTTTCAGAAGAGCTGTTTCTGTGCTGTGTTTTGATCGGAAACCGGATTGAAATGGCTCAAAGAGGTCATTGGAGCTGAGGTGGGATTTTAGTTGTGAGGCAATGACACGTTCAAGTATTTTTGACAGAAAGGGGAGATTTGAGATGGGCCGGAAGTTGGACATGATGTCAGGTGTGAGTCCAGGTCTTTTGAGAATGGGTGTGACAGCAGCCAGTTTGAGAGAGTGGGGAACTGATCCAGATCTGAGGGAGGAGTTAATGACGGTGGCGATGAGCTGGGAGATGGCAGGGAGGCTCTCTTTAACAAATTTGGAGGGCATTGGGTCAAGTGTGCAGGTGGACTTAATTCCAGTCATGAAGTGGGACAGTTGCATGGGGGTCACAGGGGAGAAGTGGGACAGGGGCTGTGAGGTGAAGGGGGGGAGCCAGGAGAGGAGGTGGGGGGTGCTGATGAGGGTGTCAGATTGCTGTAAATGTTGCTGATTTTGGTTTGGAAAAACGAAAGGAAGGAGTTGCACTGTTCGGTGGTGAAGGACGAGGTGGCGTTGTCACAGGGTTTGAGAAGTTTGCTTATGGTGGAGAACAGACGCTTGGGGTTGCTGGAGCCAGACTGAATGAGTTGTGAGTAGTAATTAGACCGGACTGCTTTGAGTGCATTAGTGTACTGCTGGAGATAGTCTTTGTAGATTTGAAGATGGACTGTTAGTGTGGTTTTCTTGTGTTGGCGTTCAAGTTGACGTTTCCTTGATTTCATTTGGCGGAGTTCGGGGGTATACCAGGGGGCGGAGTGTATGAAAGAGACATTTTTAGTTTTTGTGGGGGCCAGTTCATTGAGACAGAAGGAGAGGGTGCTGTTATAATAGTCCACAAGTTCAGATGGGTTTTCAGAAAGTGGGGGGGGGAGAAAGACATCTTGCAGGCAATGGAGGCAGTGATTGCTGAAGATGAGATGGATTTGAGATTTCTGTAGGTTATTGTGCGTTTTTGTTTTTGGGCGGGGATGGGGATTTTGATGTCCATGATGATGGCCAGGTGATCAGAGACGTGGAGATTGAGGCTGGACAGATTATGGATGGTGAGACCAGTGGACCAGACCAAGTCCAGGATGTGACCACGGCTGTGTGTTGGGAAGTTGATGTGTTAAGAGAAGTTGCAGCAATGAAGGGTTTTCTTAAATTCAGAGGCATATTTGCAGGTCGGGTCGTCAATATGAATGTTAAAATCACCTAAGAGGAGAACAGATGGGGATATGGAAGAAAGCTGGGTGAGAATGTCAGACAGGTCGGAGAGAAAGGAGGGGTTTGGCTTCGGGGGACGGTAGATGATGGCTGTGACCAGGGGAGTGGGACCAGAGAGTTTAAAGATCAGGTGTTCAAATGAAGAAGCATCAGGGATGGGGATTATGGTAGCTTTTATTTCCTTTCTGATAATAGCAGCTATACCACCACCCCGCCCTTGTGGGCAAGGTTTGTCAATGTATGTGAATCCTGCTGGGGTGATTTGATCTAAAGAAAAATAATCCATGGGTTTTTGCCATGTTTCGGTCAGATACAGAAAGTCCAGGTTATTGTCTTTAATGAATTCATTCAGAATGTGGCCTTTATTGTGGATGGAGCGTGTGTTGAGCAGGGCTGCTCTGAAGTGACGTTGCATTGGGGGGGGTTGTGTGGACCGGGGGAGTGGAAGGAGATTGGTCAGATTCACGTGTTTTTTGTTGTGATGGCGTAGTGTGGGCGTGTGACAGGACCGAATGGACGGGATGGAGTGTGGAGACGTGGAATGAAATAAAAACTTACGGCCAGAGCCTCTGTGTGGAGGACGGCGTTTGCGGAGTATCTCATTATCTTCGAGGATGTCCATGCAGTCCGGAGGAAGGCGGTTATTAAAGGAGTGGAGATCTGACAGGGAGTAGAGCGGCGGCATGATCCCGTGAAGTGGCGCTAGCACGGAGCTAGCTAATGCTGGGGACCCGGGCAGCAGAGACCAGGAGCCGGATGACCGTGGAAGAAGGAGCGGTGTGATATTAGAGTTATATGAGAGTAAGAGTGTGTTAATTAATATATTTGGCAGTTTGGAGTAAGTCTGTAGATTCGTTTGTGTGTGTGTGTTTCATGTATAGGCCTCTCACGATAATTACTTTTGTTGGATACATTTTCCCGGAAATTATTGCGATAAACGATAATATTGTCGGCACCGTAGTATGACCATTTGAGACCACTGACATAATGATAATATATAATAATAATTCAAGTACATCCTTTCAAACTGCTAGTCACATCCTCAAGTAAATGGCAATTCATCGAGTTCATTTTTATTTATCGTACGATAAGTCAATTAATTGCTTATCGTAACAGGCACACAATAAAACAGTGGAAACAAACATGTGTTTGACTTTCATTAGTGAATGAAACTGTGTGCCCTTTATTGTCTGTGTCTAATATTGTGTATTTGTATATACAGTATATATATATCCTATATATATGCTAAGGTCCCGCTGCTGACACGATAGCAGTCATTTTGTGCGCATATGTGTAATTAAACCCATGATATTAAAATCTCGCTCCAGCCAGGTACCCAAAGTTGGCAACCCTGCTCTAGCAGGGACTGAAAAGGGGTGAAAAGATTCTAGTTCCAGATCTTTTTGGTGTGAACGCAAAACTATTCCTGGGAAAAGTACTCCGGTGTGAAAGCGCCTAATGGTGCTCTAGGAGGAGATTCAGGTGATAAGGTGTGTGTGTGTGGGGGGGGGGGGTTACCTTGGTTGGTTATTGGCTATACTAATTTCACTGTAAATAGAGTTTGTAAACTGTACCCTGTAATTTATGTTGTTTGTGTTGTTTTGATGTTAGATGTGTAACTAATGTGCTGCAGGCCACCCTTGAAAAAGAGATATTTTGATCTCAAGGGTCTTTCACCTGGTTAAATAAAGGCTACAAACAAACAAAGGTTACACAAGCCAAAAAATCGTTATGACATCATAAAGTGGCCAAAATCTGATCAGCTCATTTTCAGACAGGTTTTTATATAAATGGATCAGGACAAAAAATGAGCTCATCTTTTTTCCTGAAACTTTCAGAATCTCTTTACACAGAGGGGACACATGTTGATGTATAAAAGACATGACATAGTGGATTTTGCATAATAGCTGACCTTTAAAACACTTTATAGAAGATTGTAAGAAAGCACACAAGGAGGCAAGAAGGTCTGTTTTCTCATCTTTTAATAACACATTCATATCTATGCTCTGTTTTGTTTACAAGGAGTTTAAAACAAGTGTTGATGAGGACTAAAGGAATCAGGCAGGCAGAGGGTGAAAGTCCATATACTGTAAAGACCAGAGGAGCTTCTGGTGGAGGAGGAGGGGCAGAGCCTCCTCACGCTGCTGCACCATCACACAGAGCCTGAGCTCGGAGCAGCGCGAGGAGGATACAGAGCCCCCCCACCCTCCTTCCACCTGCAGCTCCACAGTCAGCAACAACAGGTCCTTTTGCTTTTAAACCATTCATTATTATTAAGGAAAATAGATCATGGATTAGTGTAGAAGGTCCTCGCAGGGCACTCTAACTCATGTAGAAAGAAAATACTAAATGCACCCAAACACAAGAGATACAATCTGCTGTCATAAAAAAAGAGAAAAATTAGAAGTCAACCAAAATAAATCAAGAGTATTCTTAAGTAAAAAAAAAGTGTAAGTTTAACGAAATGAAGAAAAGGAAATGGAAATCGAGGAGAAAGAGAATCTCATTTATGTTGGGTTTTTTAAGAAAGGAAATAAAAAACAGGAGGCAAGTTTACCTCTCCCACTTTTAGTATTATTCCACTTCAGAATAATTTGAAAACAACTAAAAATGGAGAAAGAAAATCATCTTTGGAAGAAGTAAAAGTTTTGTTCCTTTAATATACTATCCACTACAGTATATGGAGATGCCGCTACCCAGTTATTCATTTACCAATATCTTTCTTTTCGAGCAACTTATTATTTTTTTTGATTTTTGTTATTTTTGTGTCCTTTTTCCAAAAAACATTTACCTATTTTTCCCAAGAGGTAGATCATAAAAATAATTATATGGTTACAGGTGTCGTGCCCCTTGATTCAGGAGGTGAAATGACAGGGGGGGCAGCTGCTAGCATTAAGTGTCTGCATTTAGCTGTGAGTTCTGATTCAAAGTGAGCGGACTCATTGAATCGGCTTCCAATTCTGAGAAGTTGTAAAA
The DNA here is from genome assembly GCF_949606895.1 of Notothenia rossii. Taxonomy (NCBI): domain Eukaryota; kingdom Metazoa; phylum Chordata; class Actinopteri; order Perciformes; family Nototheniidae; genus Notothenia; species Notothenia rossii. Next base: position 33,366,903 of record NC_136906.1, on the reverse strand, counting down.
TAGAAACTATTTCAGAGTGGAAGTGAACGCTTCGTTATGATTGGGCCAGATGGACCAATCAGGTTACCTTGAGGGGGCGGGGTATTTGTCTTTTTTGACATATTTTCGTATTTACTTCTTTATCCTTACAGCCCCAGTTCTAAGCTGAAGAGGGACAATTTCAAAAAAACAAAAATAAATTATATTGGAAGCGTGAAGAAGAAGACATGGTGACTCCTTTCTGTCAGCACGTCTGTCCACTGACTGTTTGCTCTTGTCTGCGTGTGAAAAAATAAAATAAAGAAACAATCTTCGAGCTGAATTTGTTTATGGTTGAGGTAGCGTTCCTAGTTATGTGTCAAGAGGTCAGATTGTTTCGTCTCGGTAGCGCCGAGTCGGCCATTTTGTTTTATAATTTGTGGAGATTTGGCAGCCATCTCAGAGTCTGTCTGTCTGTCTGTCAGTTGTTGAGCGTCCGTCAGGGCTGAGCTACAAGTCATCAGGTCTTCTGCTGCCACAAACAAGAAGTGTGTGGTGAATTACCTACAACTCTCAAATCCCAAACTTGAATTATAGAAATGGAAATGAAGGGTTAAAACCAGTGAGCTTTGATTCAATAATGCATGTTGTTAACATCAGTGCTGAACAATGTTCTGAAGCAAACATTAGCCATTAACATTTATGGAAATGATCTCCCTCAAATCTCTGTAGCATTTTAGCATCCTTTAGCTGATTGGTTAGGTGTCAAAACATCACTTTGAGCCACAGAAGGCAGCTATTCTAGAAGCTGCTAAACACTGAGCAGCTACAGGCCAGATATATTGTGTGCTAACAAGTTAGCTCTATCAACTTTCAAGCTGAAATGTGTCAGTTTTGTGTTTACTGCTCGTGTTTGTTTATTCGACCGCTATCTAATCAATGTTTTTTGCTGAGAAACATTGAGTGTAAAAAGAAAGATGTATGCCAAATCTTTAATTGTAAATCTGTTAGTTCCAGACACCAAAGGAGAGCAGGTTATTACTCCCTAGGCCATGTTCATTGTGAAAAATATTTTTCTTCGTCTTTTATCTTTTCTACTGTTTGACATGTGCGATAGCAGGCAGAATGACCGTTCTATTTGGTTGTATTGTTTGCAATGACAATACAATAATCCTTCGAGTTAACTTTAGAATGTCAAAAATCATTTTTGTATAATTGTGAAAAGATTGGCTTCAGAAAATCAAAAATATTTGACTGTTATGTCTTCTGGAGAATGTTCAGCAGTAATATTAAACTGCGTTTAGTGGGATAAAGCATGCACTGGTGTCCTTTAAATCATGTCTGTGTGAAGAGTTTAGTGTTTCCCTGGCAGCAGAGTTGTAAAGCAGATGAATGGTGAGGTCCCAGTCAGGGTGATGTCTCACTGCTGTCCTCTGCAGCAGTATTCCAGGTTATTTGCTCAACATGGCTCTATACTGCATGTTGGACTGAGCGCTTACTGTGTGTTAGCACAGTTACTGAGCTACATGTTAGTATGTTGTCCTATGTAGTTACTGTTTTGTTAGATTTGTAAATAAAAAAAACAAAAGAACAAATCAAATGTTTCCAAAAAGGGTCCAAACAAAAAAGGTGGTTAAAGTAAATAAAAAGGTCTTGAACAGTGAGCAAAACGAACACGATGGAGACCAGCGCAAGACAGGCCGAGGGACCCTGACGTTCCCGCCCCCTCCAAAAATGAAATTATTTCTTTAAATAAAAGGTTTTAAAACATGTCACTCTCCTCCCGGAGTACAGAAGGGCGAGGAGATAGCACTGAATCAGGTGGAAGGACAGAGAGGGGGGTGAGAAGAAAGGAGATGGTTGAAATCATCTTAAACTCCTCCCTCCTCCCCCGCTTCCTCTTCCCTTCAATTCTTTAAAATTGCATCAGGTGTTACAGGATGTTCTCAGTCCTTTTTCGTAGTTTGACGTTGTCGACATTATTAATTAATTAGTGCAACAGTACGCCCCCAGATGTCACGTCCAAATAAAGCTTGCTGTATTGTACAAAAACTCAATAAATCAAAGAAAAATGGATCCTAATCCAAATGGCTGCAGGCTGAATAGTGAATCCTAAATATGGTGTCTTGGTGGTTGTGAACTGAGCTCTATGGTTTGGAAAAGAGGTGGAAACTTGACACCATGGTGAAGTTACCACCTCCGGGCAAAAAATGGAAGCATAGACACAATAGAATAGAGGTTCCCTGTGTGATGGGGAGATGGTGGTGTGGCCGAGGGCAGGTAAGACTTTAAAAAGATTCTGAGTAATCTGGCAGTGTCCTTCAGTGACTCGGTGCCATCTTCCCCTCTCAGCGGCTTTTCCCATTCCTACGATTTTTCCTCCAAAAATACAAAAGTGTAGTGATGACCTTCAGAGCATCTTATGTACAGGTTTGAATCTATTACTCAGCTGTGTGAAGGATGTTTTAAACTCGACTTTTTCTGCTCCCATTTTTTCAAAGGTTTTGGATCTCTTCCATAGGTTCTCGTCCTACTTTTTCTGCTTTTTTCACCCAACCACTTCCCCTGACAGAAATAAACATTTAAAACGAGTGAACACACACACACACACGGCCAACAGGGAGCGTCTGAGGTGTTGCGGTCAGTGCACAGGTAATAAATATTCACATTCAGAGAAGTCAGAGCTAGTTCAGGTGTGTGTGGTTGTGTAAGTGTGTGTGTGGTTGTGTGAGTGTGTGTGTAGCTAGAATGCTCCTATCTGCCTCCATGTACAGTCACGCTGCACATGGGTCACTTGACTCTGAAGAAAACAGCTTTCAAGGCTCACTGATAGATTTCTTCTTTGTGGCTGAGAAACACTTAACGCCCTCTCAAAATGTTTGGCGCTTGGTGATGATGTCATCACAGTAAGGCAGGAGAAGGAGGTCCTGCAGGGCACTCTGATGGCGTGAAACACTTAAGGACCTCCCCTCCAGTGAACACCACTCCCCATTGGCCAATATCTCACACACTTCAGCAGGATTGGGAGTGTTTTCTCACACAAAAAAGGCAAAATGGCGCTGGACCCGATTCCTCCAGCGGTGTATCTCACTCTGCTCTGAGAAAACCTCCCTGCCATCCTGAGCACACTCATCAAACACACCAAAAAACAGAAAAAAATAACCAAAGCAACAAGACATTACCTAAAAAAAAATACTTTTTTTCTTTAAAAAAATAAAAAATATTCAGGACTATCAGCTCTTTCTTTTTTTTTTCTTATATAAAACACCAGCAAGCAAAGAAAAGTAAGGAATACTGAGGTAACTTTACCCTGAGGTAGGTTTTTCTTTTTCATTTCTTCTCTAATCTGTTCTAATCTTGGCGAGAGCGTCCAGGCGTAGACCCCGCCCCTCATTATCATACGCGGGCAGGGTCCGAAGGCTCCGCTCACAGGCCTTTGGCAGATTGGGAGAGAGAACAAGGAAACCACCCCCCATAGTCTGAGCTCAAGGCTAGGAGCTTTGGAAGACTTTGCTTCGATAGTTCCCGCGCTGGGCCCAGGCCGGACTCTGACTTTCTTTTATTCAGGCATCGTTTGTTCAAATGAACAGAGAATGCAGCGATGGTCTTGAGGACCCCAGCTCCTCTGAGGAGAAAGCCATCCTGTCAGAGAGCGGCCTGGAGCAGCAGCGCAGGAAGAAGGCAATGAGCAGAAAGTCTCAGACACTCCTTGTCTGTCTGTCATTGCACACACTCGTTGCCTTCAATACATTCACCAGAGGGGCCGGGCTAACTCACATATCATATATATATAATATATATAAAATATGCCGTTTAAGGTGCGGGCCGCTAGCCAGCTAGCATAGCTGCTGGCTGTTTGTATGAAGTTGTTGTATAAAGCGTAGCGGGGCCGCTGCATTAGAACTGCAGGGCCCGCTGCGACCTCGCTCTCCTTACTGTCTCCTGCTGCGCCTCCACCACACGGCTTAACGTGGAGGGGCCTCAGATCTCCACAGCCCTCCGCCTCCACGTAGGCTACATTATGCTACATGTCAGAGGCAAGGGGCTTGGAAATATACAAAGACCCCTTTTTTTTTTTAAAAGGCAAGGCGGCCAGGCACAGCATTTGTTAACATTTACATGAAGATTATATATTTACAACCTCATCTTTTTTCTTATAAACTCCCCGCTATTCGGAGAGGTCTTTAAAGAGCAGTGTTAACATCTGCGGCCCCTCTTCTAGGCTTCCATTGGCTAGGGGATATGGGGCGGGGCTAACGCCTCACCTGTGACCAATCCCCGAGTGCCGCTGCAGCAGTTTCCCTGCTCCCTCTCCTGGCTCTGCCTCACTGCATACTATCAATAATAGCTCTGAATAAAACATTTCTATACATATATCTCTATGTTTAAAAAACCACCCTTAAAATATAGGACTGAGTGCAGATGGTGGGAGAGGTCTGCTGGGGGCCAGAGGAGCAGGGGCCTGCTGGTGAGTCTCCACTGTTGGGGCTGCACCAGGAGGTCCCGCCCCCCCCTCTCCACCTTCCCTTCATCCCCCCATCCTCAGTCAGTCTCTCTTCTGGCCTGGCATCTGGTTTCTGTTACGTTTTATCTTAATCCTCTTTTTTTATTCATTTCATCTTTGATTTTATTCTTCTCTAAACGCCGATCTTCCTCCCTGGCTGACGGACGTAGTCTCTCCCTCTTTATATCTCTCCCTGTTTATCTCTGGGTCCGTGTGTCACTCTCCTGTCTCCGTCCGTCCGTCTGTCTCTCCGTCCATGTCTGTCTGTCCGACCGTCAGGCGGGAGGGCGCCCACGGTATGTGATGAGGGGGCAGGACCCTCACTTCCTGCGCGGCTGGCTCTCCTGAGACAGTCCCTGTGTAGGGCTGCCCATCTCTGTGAAGCCCTGGGGGTTGGGGTTGGGGCCGGGACCCCTGTCGCCCCTGTCGGCCCGGTCACCTCTCTCGCTTCTCTCGCTTCTCTCGCTCCTTTCTCCTCTCTCGCCCCTCTCGCCTCTCTCGCCCCTGTCGCCCCTGTCGCCCCTGTCGCCCCGGTCGCCCATCCCGCCTTTCTGGGGCTGTTTGACCTGAGTCAGGATGTCTCGGATCTTCCTCTGAGCCAGCTGCAGGACAGATGAGAGTGGGGAGGGGTTATAGAGAGCAGCTACAAACAGTAGGCAGACACAGATAGAGACTATGGTGAAGGTAGAGGAGCATTCAGCAGCTAATGAGCTGATGTGTCCTGAGGAGCTGCTGGAGACCAAACCAGGGCTCAAAGCAGACATACCTGGGTTGAGATTTAATCATTTTTTTCTAAGCAAGGTTCGTCACTGAGTGAAATGACCAGGAACAACCTTAGTGGCAGCAATGATAAGAAGTGTTCATAATTTCTCAATGATAGGTAAGGAGCTTCAATGCTTTGTTTGTAATCTCTTTTAGCATATCATACACTGGACCTTCCTTTACGAAAACGAAGGAGATCATTCCTTTCAGCCGCAATATTTAAAGTGACGCACCATTCTACCGTTAAAGGAACCAACCGACCCTTCTCTTGGACAAACATGGATCATTTGAGTTACGGTGCTTAATAAGCATTTCCCATCTTATGCCATGACTTGTCACAAACCATTAACAATGTTAAACCAAAAGGAGAACTTCAACCTTTACTTTAATTGCTGAAACAAATATTAATTAAAGTTTCAATGTGTTTAATGAGTTGGGTGGTGTGTATCTTGTGTTTTAGTGGTGCCCTGCACACTTATAGATGTGAAGGCCTTACAAGGAATGCATATGCTACACAGCATATGCATTCAAACATTTTCAAATAATCATACTAATTCGGAATCAAATGCCAATAAAACAGAGGGTGAGCAAATAATGACCAACTGTTGTCAAGTGTATAAGGCCTGCATGATAAGAACGCACAGAGTGAAGTATCTAGATGCAGTTGGATTCTTTTAGCAACATAGTTCTCATTTCCCAAATCCAGAGGAATTCTCCCTCACATCTTTCCTTAACCCAATAACATTTTTCAATGACATTTAGGAAAAGTTTCTTGGAAAAACATAGGATCCGATTTTTTACAATTCGCCCGCAGCCCAGGATTTCTGTTTGATTGATTTGTCAATATTTCAAACATCAACAGGGTTTTTATGTATGTGCTGGTAAGACGTGGTGATTATTCATTGGTTTGAATCTTTCACAGGATATGAGGTGTGATAAAGCTTACCTGGCTGGCATAGAAATGTCCGTTGATCTTGACGATGACCTGGTCATTCTCATCAGGGGTCTGATCTCTGGGGACGACCACCTCCGCTGCTGTCAGGTTCTGCAGCTCGTTCACCTGCGCACACACACACACACACACACACACACACACACACACACACACACACACACACACACACACACACGCACACACACACACACACACACACACAGAGGTTACTCTGAGAGGAAGAGCAGAGAGCGTAGAACACGGGTCAGAGAGCTGAATAAGACTCTTACCGTCTTGCCTCCCTTTCCAATGACCCGTCCTGCAGCAGTGGCAGCCATCTTGATATGAGTCTCCAGTTTGACCTCCTCCTTGGGCCCAAAGAAGTTCTCCTCCTTCAGTTTGCCATAGATCCTGCCCTGAGCCTGCAGGAGGGAGACTGACAGGTTAATCATACTTTTCACTTTTCGTTAGGATCCTCATTAGCACTGGCTATTTAAAACAAACATAAACATACAAAATAAAATAGTTTGTTTGGGTCCCTCACTTCTGTTTCGCTTCTCATGCACTGATTCGCTAAGCTGAACAGCCAATCAGAGTGATTTATTTGGCCGACGGCCTACCGATTCAACATGTCGAATCGGTGGCGGAAGGTGTCGGCACAGCCGACAAGACACGACGGTGCAGAACACACCAATCTGTGTAGGGCGACACGACGCTCATCAACGGCCCGACATGAAAGGACTTGGTTCGCTTGCAGCCCGCTGTAGTATTAGCTAAAGAAATGATGTTGAACAAGGCTTATTAAGCTGAACATCGCCACAATTGTTCTGCTATGTATCGGTAGCCTGCTAATTTTTATTCTCTTGCAGATTGTCTCGTTTGATTATGAATGTAACATTTATATAGTGGAACTACACTGTTTTATCAAAACCAAAGTGCCACGCAGTAACACGGTGTGCATGTGTTTCAGCTGGAAATGTGCAACGTAGATGATATTTACCAACACAGACTATATAGAAATACTTGTAAAAGTTGTTCATGCGATATAAAGTGAATATGGCATTAAAACACCTATGCTTTTTGACTGTCACATTTTTACATTTCAGCATTGCATCACCAATTTAAGTTCTATGTTTTGCTTGTTAAGCAGTCTGTAACCCTACGCACCTAACATATAACTTTGTATGTATTTTTGTATAAAGGTTTCCTTTAGCTTAGCTTCTTTGCCTGAGCTGGCTCTGGAACTTCCAGCTTGGTGGCAGCAGGTCCCGCCTCGGCTCCGCCTCTTTGCACTTATTTGGATCAGGCTGGAGTTAGACTCTGACGTAACTGTCGAGACGTTAGTGGCCGACTCCGCCTACTAAAGGCCCAGATACACCGGCCCGAAATCGGCAGTAAATGGGAGTCGGGCCGAACATGAGCGTGGGCACGCCCTATTCGGAGTGGTGTGCGCCGCACCGTCGGGTCTTTTCTGCCGACCTGACGCCTTTTCTTGCCGATTCAACATGTTGAATCGGCGTCGGGAACACCACCGGAAGTCGGACAAAGGGATAACACTGATTGGCTGTTCAGCTAGCGAATCAGTGCATGAGAAGAGTTAACGGAAGTGAGGGAGGTAAACAAATGATTTCAAATGGAAGATGGAACACACACGGACGGCGATTTCACCTCATCGGTTTATAGAGCTCCTATTCGTTCATGTTTTCAATGGACGAGAGTGAAAATGGAAAGAAAAACACTATTTGTTGTTTGTTTATATCACGGAGTCTGTTCTTCTTCTCTGTCTTCTGGTTGTTCCGGTTGTTGCCTCTTTTGAATGATGAATACACACTACCGCCGCCTGCTGGTAAGGACAGTTATTGCCACTCAGGCATGCGCAGTTCATACGTGCCCGGTTCGGATTTGTGGTGTGTTCCAGTGCGCGAAGTCGGCAAATACGCAAGAGAGTCCGGCGACGCAACAGTCGGCGTCGGCGACTTCTCCGGTGACTGGCCGGTGTATCTGGGCCTTAAAGGTTTCTCTGCAACTCTGCAGAATCCTATGGGTGACGTTACGGACACTACCTACATTTATATATACAGTCTATGGTTCACACCGGAATAAGCCTTCCGAGTAAATCGCAAGAACGCCGACACCTCCTCATCACTCCACCGCTCCCATGTTTTTTTTTGTGTTGCCATAAATCAGGCCCAATCCCAAACCACGCCCTACACCTTACCCCTACACACTCCCCCTCCGTGACAGAGTGAACTCCGTGGAGTGACACTCGTAGCTCAACGAGGCTCCCTCCTGTCAGATGGAGGGAGTAAATACAGCAGCAAGCTTTGGGACAAACTGCCCTCTCTCCGGCAGAAACAGGAAATGCCGTAACTGTATGTAAAAACGGTTTCAAATCAGCATCTCTTAGTAAAAAATAAAAATTAATAAATAAAATAAAACTCCAAACATCTTTAATTGTGTAATTTTTTTGTAAAGCTCTTTTAGTTTTAAACCTGATTTTTATAAGCTTCTTAGATTTTGCAACAGTGTGTAAATATACACAACTTTATAATAAAATGCACACATTTACCTTTTTCTAGACTAAAGACAGGTATGATCCTAAGTTAAAACATATGAGGTTATCATGAGGTTGTTAACATCGCAGTTTATCAGTGGATGTTTGCTGGAACTACTTGTTAACAGCTTTTTTCCTGACGGACACACGTTGAGACCGGTCAGGTAGAGACCGGTCTCAAGTCGGCACCGATGCAGACTCGCTGTTTGATGGCTAGATAGCCCAATCCCCCTCCACACCGCTCCACACTCGTTGATTTGGAACAGCACTTAATGTGGCCGACCCTCCGCGCGATCGCCCAAACGGAGGGGTAGTGTGTAGGGGTAGGGTGTAGGGGGCGATTTGGGATTAGACCTCAGTCTCTCTCCGTTGGTGTGCTGGGCTAATGCTAATAATGCTAATGCCAGCAAATACATTGGCGGCTTCACAAAACCTTTCAGAGTTTTACAATGCGTGGTTTGCAATTCGCCCAGTCAATCAGAAATTGGAACTTTTTTGTCACCAGGAAAGTACCAGCGCAAAATCCCAGGAACTGTCGGAACTAAAAGGGAAAAGTACGGGGAAAAGTACTCCGGTGTGAAAGCGCCTCTTGTTTAATTTTGTTTCCTATACACACCAGATGCGATGCGATTTTCGGGCAATTACATGTTAAGTCAATGACAAGGCGCGGATAAATGCACATTTGTTTGTAGGACTTTCAACGAAGGTACAAAGCAGCAGGGCCGGCCCTTGGCATAGACGAATGCTAACGACGCATCAATCAATGGGGGGCGCAAAAAAAAGAAAAAAAAGTTAGAAATTAAAATAAAATATATATTTTTAATTTTATAAAAACACAATTTCCCGATTTTGGATCAACAAAGTACATCTTATTATCTTATACTAACAGAACTACGCCTATATTGCGTACAGCGCCCATAAACTATGGCGCACCCCCCCCCCCAAATCAAGTTCAACCGCCCCAGCCCCAGTAAAAACCAGAGGTTTATGTGAAATAGTTCTTTTTTTGAAATAATGTTTTTAGTGTGCATTTATAGGTTTGAATTTTGTATTTGTGTTAATTTAAAATAAATCAAACTCCCAAAAAATGTATACAGCTTTTATTAACATTGGAATTTACTTTGTAAGCGGCCTTGGGGGGGAGAGCTTTAGAGAGCTCTCTCCTGCGCCAGCTAAAATCTTGCCTAGGGCAGCAAATTGGTCAGGGCCGGCCCTGCAAAGCAGCAATAGTTGTAATATCTCCCATAATTAAGTGCAGAAAGAAACGCGTTAACAACATCAACGGAGTCTAATATTTGCATTGCGTCCGATGTGAATGCACTCATTGTTTATAGCATAAATAAAGTTTACAGTCCTACAATTACATTTGTTTCTTCAATGAAAGTTGACATTTTCAGGTTGATATTAGTAGTGTTTCATGTTGACATGCACTATGTTCAGCTTCAATGTAACTGGCCGGCTCTGTTGTGATTGTTCAACTGCCTAAAGATGTCCCCGCCTATCACATATAATGCGTGACAGCGCTAGCCAATATAAGCACAAGTGTGACATAGTGATGTCACTGTGTTCCAGAAGTAAAGAAAGGACTCCAATAAAGGGGTTTCAGGCAGGGGGGGGGGGGAGTTTTAGGAAGAGAAACTCCCTCTGGAAGGAACACAGGGATTGTAGCCTTTGCAGACCATTTACATGCACAAAAACCTATAACACACTACAGGAAAGTGAAAACCCCAAAAATCACAACAGCGCCACTTTAAACAAACACCTGAACCCCTTGAACAATGGATTCTAACTGACCATAGATCTGTGCATGACGGGTTTCTGTAACATATTGAATGGGGTTGAGTATTAATCAGCTTTACCTTAAACTGAGCCTCTGGGGGTCCGGTTACTATCACCATCCTCATTTTAGAGTCGGGAGCCTCAGCCGGGGCGATCTGTAGGAGAGGAGGAACACTGTCATTAAGGGAGGAACACTTATGGACTGTTTCACAAGTACTAGTTTCACATCTAATGAAAGACTTTCACATATTTTATATTAATAGAACTGACAAACTATGGCTACTTAACACCACATTCAGTTTAATAAAAACGCCATACATAATACATTTTTATTTGTAATTGAAGATGTCTGATAGATGATGTGAAGTAAAAAGTATAACTCTTGGCTATGTCTCAGGGGTGAAATTGGGGTATATCAAGCAGAGGGTCTGTGTCTGATCCTCAGCGCCACTGAGACTTCAACATGTTGAAGTGTCCCTGGGAAAGATACTGAACCCCAAACTGCTCCTGTGAAATGGCTATGAAATGTCTAGAAGTATTTGCGAGTCCCTTCTGATAAAAGCTTCAGCCAAATGTAATGTAGTGAATAAAAAAAAATACTCAAGTAATGACCAAGTACCCAACTTTCTACTTTAATACAGTACTAGAGTATAAAGTAGAGTATACTTAGTTAGAGTCCGCCACTGTCCGTAAGAGGGCTGTTTAGTTACAGTCCCTGCAAACATGTGGCAGGGGGGGGCTCTCTTCACCCACCTTGATGGAGGCTCCAGCGAAGCGGCTCAGCTGTTTGATGTGCTGTCCTTTCTTCCCGATGATGGCTCCCACTGCCTGTGCTGGGATGTACACATGGACCGTCTCCTGCTCTGGAGCCTGGTCACACAGAGCACACTTCAGGTTACTCAGGCACTTTAAGGACTTAAGGACAGGCTCAATTTGTCGGGTTGCTGGTTTTATAAAAAGGTTCCAAGTAGTTTTGCTCTTTCCAAACGTTGTACTGGCCACATGCGTAGATTTGGTTTTAGTTCCCATCCAACATGTTGTGATATCACATCTAGTTTTAAGCCAGGATGATTCAAATACACTTTTAAATAACATTTGCAAATGTATAGTTTCTGTATTTTTTCGTTGGGGCAGACAGAGTACATTTAATTTAATTGTTTTATTGAAAAATCAGACACATATGATAATTTCAAGCAAATAATTATTTAAAAATGTATGACATCATGTCCCATGTGATATTCTTTTAAAGTCTCCAGAGTCTGGAAAATGCTTGATATTATCCGGTCTGGTTATTTTTTTAATACAGTTAAGAAATATGATGAGATGACAATAATATCGCACACTTAAAAAAAAAAAAGAATTAAATGGCAGTGATGGGAGTCAAAGAGCAGGTATTCTCACCCCGAAGCAGCCGTAGGGGGCACTACTGGGGGCGTTTCCAGGCGGGGGTGGGGGCATGTTCGAGGAAGAGGGAAAGAGGCCCAGGGCACCGAGGTTGAGACCCGGGATCAGGTGGGTCTGTTGCTGGAGAGAAGCAGGTTGCAGGTTAGAAACATGCAGTCCTCACAGCGAGCAGCAGGGAGACACAACGTGGTGACAGAGTTAACAATTACTGGTTACATGTCAAATAAATGTAATCAGTAACGTCATCTAAGTAGAACAATATAAAAAGATTACTTTACGTTTTGGATTACCTCAACATTAAATGCAAAGCAAATCATTAGGAAAGCAAAGAAATATATTAAGATGTTTTTTACTGAAGTGTTTTATGTAAGACAAGAGAACAATGTGACATCTTAAATCATTATTATTATAAATACCTTTTTAGTTTAAAACGTGTTTTTGTTTAATAAATCAGGGTAAATAGTGTTTTTTTTTCATTAAAAAAATAAATATTAAAAAAAGAATGAAAGTAGCCAAAATGAAAAACAAAAAGAAAATTCACTCTACCATTAATATATACATCTTTATTTGAAAATATTTTGTAACATTGTAATCCTGCTATCAATCCCAATTCTTAAAGAGTGTTCCAGTAATCTCATTACACCCGTTTTTATGTAACTGTAAGTGAATATAGTCTAGTTGCCAGCAGTGTGAATTTGGTAATGTTGAGTAGCCAAAAGTTATATCTCTCAATCTCAATCTTTATTTATTTATTTGTATCTCTGACAGGCTCCGCCCTCTACTGGACTCTATGGGTACTCCCGTTGATCCTATCATGCAAGCATTCATCCACTGAGACTTTATAGACGTAGCCGGCCCGGGGCGGGCCTACCTGAATGCGCGTGCATCTCACCGCATAAAAGGAGGCCTCACCACCTGACTGTCATCCCTTTCTTTTCAGCAAGAGAGACAAACTGCACCAGCGGACCGGGCGGGCCCGCTCATCGTGGGAGAGGGACGACGACGGCGACACCTCGTCATCTGGTGTTTCCAGCGACCGCCAGGAAGGTCAGCAGCACAGGTCTGCGCGACAGGACTTCCCAGCGGTGATGACTATGGCGGCGGAGCGTGTAGGCTTACCGCTCCCCCCACCGCTGCCACCGAGGCCGGTGAGCCGCCTACGTCAGGGCTACTACGGCCCGGCCTGTCCGGCGCAGCCGGCCTTTGTTTCACCCCCCCTGCCAGACATCTGGCGGTGTGTGGAGGCGACGTGGCGACAACAGCTGAGGACGAAGGCTCCGGTGGCGACATGGGCTGGAATCCTCAGGGTGCAGGGCCACTCGGACAGGGTGTGTCCCGTTGTGTCCCCGCTGGATGAAAGCCTGGCGGCCCATCTGCTTCCGCAGGCAGCCGGGTGGGCAGAGGGGAGAAGGCCCCTGCCCCCGCAGCCGCGTAACCGCAAAATGCTTGAGCATCTGGATAAGATGTTCAGGCTCGGGGCGCAGATGGCGGCGGCGGCCGGTAATCTTGGTGTGTTGGGAGCCCGGGAACCCGGCGGGCTCCGGCTCCGGCTCCGGCTGGGTGGGGTGCACCGTCCTCCAGGAGTTGACTGGCGGCGGGAGGAAGCGTCCTGGCGGAGAGAGGTGATTTCTCCGGCAAGGATGCGAGGGCGAATCCCGCCTCCTCCCTATTTGATCCCACTGTCACAAGATCATCTTTTTTTCCCACACAGCCACATAATGTTGACCGTACAGATTCCCCACCCGCTGCCCAGGTTGTAACTCGAGTAAAGGAGGCAGCTAATGCGCATGCACGAGTGAGAGTGATAAACCGCGCTGTGCGGGTACAGGGACATTATGGCCGGCGTAGCAGGGTTAGGAAACATAACGCCGAGTGTAAAAACTCCGCTTGATGCATTTCACTGTTTGGGTGAAAGCATCATGGCGGAGCGCACGCTCCCACGAGAGTGCACCGCGGCGCGTTCAAGGACCTCAGTAGAGAGTCAGCCCTTTCTGTGTCGACCCCCCATGGGCAGAGCTTCCCTTCGCGGGGAGTTTTGCGGCGGGACGGGTCACCAGAGAGTACCACAGCTGGTGGTCCCTGGTGCAAAAACAGGCAATGTCTGCTGTGCGCACTCAAGACAGAGAGGGGGGGCATTATTCCCTGTACTTCTTGGTTCCCAAGAAGACAGGCGAATTCAGGCCGATTCTGGATCTTCGCAGCCTGAATCTCCACATTGCACGCAGAAAATTCCAGATGTTAACTATAAAACAGTTACTGGGACTGATGCAGCCAGGCGATTGGTTCACAACCATCGACCTGAAGGACGCTTACTTTCATATCGAGATTGCTCCAAAACACAGAAAGTATTTGCGTTTTGCCTTCCAGGGTGTAGCCTAACAGTACAACAGACTACCGCTCGGCTACTCCCTGTCCCCACGCACGTTCAGCAAATGTGTGGCCACAGCGCTCCAACCGCTGCGCGCCCGTGGCATGAGAGTTTCTTTTATCTGGACGACCTCATCATGGCCAGGTCCAGGGAACGGGCAATGTTTTACACAGCCCAATTGATCCTACACCTAACCAAGTTGGGTTTTGCGATCACTCGGGTTACTGCATATGCGCCGCCTACAGAGGTGGTTCTCCAGCCTGCGTTTGGATCCCAAGAGACACAAACGGCGTCTGGGGACCATCCCCCCCTCAGTGGAGGGCAACCTCCGGTTCTGGGGGTCCCCGAATCACCTCCGGAGGGGGTCCCCACTGGGACGGGTGACCTCCTACATCAGAGTGTTTACGGACGCATCCGGAACAGGATGGGGAAGGACCTGTCTGGGGAGAGCTTTAGGTGGACGCTGGTTTCTAACATAGACACGGCACAGCAACCTTCTAGAGCTACGGGCAGTAGTGTTGGTCCTCCAGCATTTCAATGGACATTTAATGGTCAGAAGCGACAACAGCACCACAGTGGCATATATCAACAGGCAGGGCGGAGTCCGCTCCGCCGCTTTGTTGACCACAGCGGGGAAACTGTGGTTATGGGCTTCAGAGGTGGTGTTATCTCTGAGAGCCCTCCACATTCCGGGTCTGGAGAACAGGGGGGCCGACCTCATGTCGAGGGGCGGGCCCCTGCCAGGCGAGTGGGCGCTTCACCCGGAGAGTGAGGCGAGAATGTCCGTCAATCATCCTAGTAGCGCCGGATCGCGTCAGGGCACCGTGGTACTCAGAGATTACACAAATTAAGGTGGGCCAGCCCTGGGCGCTTCCCCAGTTCTGGGGGGTGATGTCTCAAGAGGCAGGTGCAATCGGGGCGTTACCCACTCTCGGCCAACCTCCTGTCCTGAGAGGGATAGGCTAAGGCAGGGTGGGTTGTCTGAGAGTGTTATTCAGTCTATCCAGGCAGCTAGAGCGGGATCCACCACAGCCTGTTACAGGCCGAAGTGGCTTGGATTCCAGCAATGGTGTGAGGAGCAGAAAATAGAGCCCCTATCTTGTGAGTTGGATCTATTTTTGTCGTACTTACAGTCATTGGTGGACAGAGGGCTGGCTCATTCCACAGTGAAAGTGTATGCAGCACCCATCTCGTCCTGCCATGAGGGATTTGACTGCAGTTCAGCCCTTTCTCAGCCAATGATGTTGCGGTTTTTACGGGGGGTCAGGAGGCTGCGCCCAGTAGTGCACGCCTCCGCCCCGCAGTGGGACCGGCCGCTGGTGCTCGAGGCTCTGGTCTCAGAACCATTTGAGCCTCTGGAGCTCTCCTCCCTGAAAGCACTGTCGTGGAAGACAGCATTGCTACTTTTCTTAACGTCAACCAAAGGAGTGTCCGAGTTAACCGCTCTATCGGTGCACCCGAGTTGTTTGATGACCCGGGGTGACCAGAGCGGGGCGACACTCAGACCGAATCCCTCCCTGTGCCCAAGAGCCTAAGGAGTGCGTTCAGGTCGAGGGCTATTCAGTTGGGGGGCTTTAATCTTCCACCCCATAGTGGGGCGAGGGAGACTAAATTGCACCTCCTCTGCCCGGTGCGTGCACTAGCGTGTTATGCGGAGCGCACGGCTGCCCTTAGACGCACTGAACAGCTGTTTGTGTGCTTCGGGGGCTGGCTCTGCGAGTGCATTGCACATGCCTACGGACAGGCGGGGAGAGCCTTCCCCACGGGGGTCCGTGCACACTCTACACGAGCTATGGTTGTGTCAACAGCCTTATTTAACAGCGTGAGTGTGGAGGACATATGCATAAAGTTTTCTCTTTTTTTTCTCTTAGACATGTCTGGCTCCTTTTCATCGTCTGTGCTTGCTGGGGCAACGCAGGACTGGTGAGGAGGGAGGGGGGCTGTGGGTCAGTGGGCATCTGACCCCCTCCCCAGGCGTAATGAGCTTACGTTTTAACCCGGGCCCGGGTGCTAACCAGAAAGCCGGTCAGAGACAGTGAGATGGAACAGTGTTGTTGTGGGACGACAGCGCGTGTATACATCAGGGCTCCGCCCACTACACCCATAGAGTCCAGTAGAGGGCGGAGCCTGTGAGAGATATAACGAGGGTTTACGTATGGTAACCCTTGTTATATGAACACAGGCGGAGCCCTCTACTCAGGGGCCCTGTCTGTCCTATGCTGCTTGCTGAAGAGAAGTGTAGGATGACAGTCAGGAGGCGAGTTCTCCTTTTATGCGTTGAGATGCGCGCACATTCAGGTAGGCCTGCCCCGGGGCCGGCTACGTCTATAAAGTCTCAGTGGATGAATGCTTGCATGATAGGATCAAGGGGAGTACCCATAGAGTCCAGTAGAGGGCTTCACCTGTGTTTATATAACAAGGGTTACCATACGTAACCCCTCGTTTTATGTTAGAAATCTATAATACGGGTCCCCAGCACATAGAAACTGCTGGAGGCTAACCTGCATAAATGGACCATTTTGGGTTGATTTTAAAGTTTTAGGGGACTAAAAATTGCAATTTTTTATCCTAAAAATTTCAGAAATTGATTCAACATCCTCAATAACCTCCAAAATTGTCCAAATCGGCCAAGCGGTTTTTTTAGCTATTGTCTGCATATGCTAATTAATGCAACTTTTAATAATTGTGCAAATTACCCAACATATGCAAGTTAGCATCCAGCAGTTTCTATGTGCTGGGGACCCATACTTTACATTTCTATCATAAAACTTAGGGGTCAACATTTCCGTGTTCACTATAGGACTCTATGAGCTGGCAAACAGACTAAAACAATTTTTTGTTGTATCCTGTTTACGTAATCCCGCCACATGTAATCCATTACTCCCCAAGCCTGTGTGTTAAACTTGAACTGAGTGAATACATATTGATGACTCACATTCATCGCAGCGATGTCGTTCTCGTAGGCCTCCCTGACTTTCTTCATCACCTCCACCTCAGCATTGCCGCAGGCTTCGATCGCCCCCTTCACTGTTATGGTGCGCTCCATGTTGTACAGGGTCAGATCCTGTAGGCTGCACACAACAGGGACAAACTTGTATTACTAATTTCTAACAATTAAGAGATCAAACCATTAATATATACACTGAAAAAACGAACATTTGGCCTTAATCAAATGTATTATGTCAACAGATTCCACATAACTGTATTAGGTTAGTTGAAAGCAATAATATTAGGTTTAGGTTCAACCTAATATTATAGCAACTAACCTAATACTTACTTGTCAATATTTCAGTTTTTCAGTGGAATTGTGGCAACTTCAGGAACAAACGAAGTGTCTAAGAGGCTGAAGTCGGGCCTGGTTGCTTTTGTCAGACGCTCCATCTAAAATGAATGCTGAGATCCGCAAAGACGTTGAACAAAATCGTACTTTAATACAAATTAAAGCTGCAAGCAGCATTGAGCGGGTCTTCGACGCTCCGCAGGCTGTTGTCCGCACGTCGTCGTGTCACGTAGGTGGCTCGAGGACTCGGCCGTTGGCAAACGTGGGCAGTTTCAGGCCGATCAGACAACGTACATAGGAGTTACAGCAGTATCATAAACATTGTGTTTGATGGCGAGTGATCTGTCGCCATGGCAACGGAATTAGATGACACCCCATAATACGCCTAGATGTGTCGAGGGCTGCATCATTATCAAACCTGTGAAGTTGTGTGCCGTTTGGAGCATGTTAACTGGAGTTATGAGAAAACCGTGTTTCACGGCGACCATTTTGTTACCATAGCAACGACATTTGACAAAATCTCAAAACTGACACATATACTCTATGTCTCGAGGGCTTGACGGTTAGCACACATGTGAAATTTGAACCCTTTTTGACCATTTACACAGGAGTTATAGCAATATCGTGCTTAACGGCGAGGGATGCGTTGCCATGGCAACAGCTTTTGAGGAAAAAGGGTTGCCGTCCAGAGTTGTCCAATATGGCGCACCATCTCGCACATGCGCAGTACAGACCGGGCAGGGGGACAGATCGGGTAGTGACACCCATAGATATATATAAACACTAGATGGCTCAAGGGGGAGTCGCCAGCGTAGCTCACCGACGGCCATCTTGCCACAGTCAACAGCTACTGCTACAGCTGTTGTATGGTGAGTGATCTGCACAAAAATACTCTTAACTTGCTGAAATCTTGACTGATTTACAGACGGTTTGGTTTATTATAAACGTTATTAGCATGGCTATGATACAGGAGACAACAAGACATGTTGAAAAAAAAAATTAATGATTATAATTAGAAGTATGCAGTATCATAACTACATCTTTGATGTTTATAACAAACCAAACCGTTTGAAAATTGAGCAATCAATGGTTATTTCAATAGTGCACCATAGACATAATGTTATGAATGAGCGAGCTGCCTGTGGCAAGATGGCCGCCATGTGGCAACGTCGGTCTCCATTGGCCAGCAGCGCGGGTGAGTCATCTAGTGTTTATATAGAGTGGCGAAGTCACACCCATCTACTTCCGGTCCATGGAACCTTATTTCGGAAAAATAATGTATTGAAGTCAATGGAGAGAGAAAACGTATCTTTCGATCCCGTTTGAATTGTGCCATGAATTACACATATGATGTTTGTCAATCTTAAAAACTAATTTCCATGTCAAAAAAGTCACAGTTTGTTGTAAAACTGTTGAAATATAAGAAGATGAAAAATACGCAACTAGAAAGACTACAAGTCGTAGTCGTGTAAGTGATGTCACAATTGTTTTCCTCCACTAAGAGATAGCTAAGATCAGCGCCATATACTGTAGATATAATTTATCTATATGGCACTGGCTAAGATAAGGTAACTTTAACAAGATGCCTCTGTGCTTAGTACCAGGTTGTTATCATACCAGCAATGGGTCTTGCTCGTTCTTTCGCTTCCCGTCTGATGAAAGGACCAGGAGTGGCTGGATCAAGTTAGCTACCTAGCTAGTAGCTAGCACGTTAGTTAGCATTACAGCCTTGTCATTTTTATTAGCCTTAATATGAAGTCAAATTAAGTAACCCAAAATCTTAAACAGTAAGAGTAGTAGTCATATTTCGTGAACCCTTTGAAGAGTACTGTCACCGGTGTGATCATTCTATAATACACAATTTAAGCCCGGGGGAGAAATGCTAACGCTAGCATCGGCGATCGCCGATCTTTTCTACTTCATGCTATCTGCACAAATGGTTGACATTAAACATTAAAAAGACCAGGCAGTTCAGAGAGAATCAAAGGAAGGCAGACAGGCAGCGTTGCATGACATTCTTCTGGACGTGTTTCATCGTGGTGATAGTGAGGGTAGTCAATCGTTTTGTTGACAAGCAGTGTTCGAAATGGGGGGGAGCCAGGGGGAGCTTGGCTCCCCCGAAGAGGGAGGGAGCTCCCCTGAAGGCCGACTTTGAGATAAATAGGGGGAGCCCAAAAGAATCGTGCATATTTGTGTCACACAGATTAGAAATGTTGAGTTTCTGTAAATAAAAGTTCTTGAAATAAATAATAGTCATTGTTCATTACAGTTTCTGAATATTTGTTTTATATTTGTGAATATTTCTTGGTGCTGCCACCTGTACGTGGCGGCGCTGCATTCTTTACGCTACTTACGTTGCTATGGTTACGGCAGGCGATGCTGGCGCAGTATTTGATATTTTCATACTGATATTTTTTTTAACTCTGGCTTTGTAAAAACATATATGGCGAAACGAAAACAGCCAAGCCTCGCAGCTTTTGGATTCACAAGCAAAGAAGCGAAGGAGTCTAAAAATGACAACGTGAACGGAACAACTTTTAGTTGGCCGGCTGTAAGCGGCGTTTAGGGCCTCTCCGAGGGAGAGGCCTGCCGATGCAGACCCTGAAGAGGCTTCAACAACGGCCACAGCCGTCGGCGCAACCTGCGCTAGCGAACCTTTCCTGACGATGCCCATGACCTGCCTTTTAACTGGACACAGAAAAGATGGAGTGAGTGGAATGAAAGGTATCCATGGCTTTACAAAAAAAAAAAAAAATGTGGATGTGAGATTTGCAAAGAGGCAAAAAGTATATTGATCTCCCTGCTGCTCGCAAAAAAATCCACCTTTGTGCACCTTTCACAAGAATGGATTCAGGGAAAAGTCAGCTGTGATCAACAGAATAACCTGCGGAAAAAGATTTATAAGCGCCATAAGAGCCAGGCAGACGAAAAAGCGATCGAGATTTCAGAGATGAGGAAAATATGTCCTACCAAACAAGGTAGGCCTATTGGCAATCAATATTGATCTAATGCAGGAAACATACATCTTTCAGGTCTGCCTATATGATGGCCAAAAAAATTAATAAATAGGGCTCCCCCGAAAGCAAATGGGTGATTCGAACACTGTTGACAAGACAGTAGTGATGGCCATCTTGGTGACGTGTGATGTTCTGTGAGACCAGAGATGTAGTTCATTGAGCGTTTCACACAAACAAATGTGTTACTTCACAGTTTTACGACAGTTTTTTTTTTACTTAAATTGACAAACATCATATGTGTAATTCGTGGCACAATTCAAATGGGATCGAAAGATAATCTTTCTCTCTCCATTGACTTCAATACATAATTTTTGCGAAATAAGGTCCCATGGAGGTCCACCGGAAGGGGAGGGACTTTGCCACTCTATGGTCATATTGAGGTGTTGAAGGCCGGACCATTAACTGTCATCTGAAATCTGGTGCCGTTTGGACCATTTTCATAGAAGCAACGGCAACTTCGTGTTTTTTGGCGAGGGATGCGTTGCCTTGGAAATGGCATATGATGAGATCCCATAATTAGCGTAGAGCTGTTGAGGGCCGGACCATTAGCCATCATAGGAAGTCTGGTGCAGTTTAGACGATTTTCCATTGAGTTATGACAACACTGTGTTTCATGGCGAGGGATGCGTTGCCATGGAAACGGCATATGATGACATCCCATAATTGGCGTAGAGCTGTTGAGGGCCAGACCATTAACCTTCATCTGAAGTCTGTTGCCGTTTGAAACCTTTTCCATTGAGTTAAGACAACATTGTGTTTTATGGCGAGGGATGCGTTGCCATGGAAAAGGCAAATGATGACATCCCATAATTGGCGTAGAGCTGTTGAGGGCCGGACCATTAGCCATCATTTGAAGTCTGGTGCCGCTTAGACGATTTTCCATCGAGTTATGACAACACTGTGTTTCATGGCGAGGGATGCGTTACCATGGAAACGGCATATGATGACATCCCATATTTGGCGTAGAGCTGTTGAGGGCCGGACCATTAACTGTCATCTGAAGTCTGGTGCTGTTTGGAACCTTTTCCATTGAGTTAAGACAACATTGTGTTTTATGGCGAGGGATGCCATGGAAACGGCATACGGTGAGATCTCAGATTTCACGTAGAGCTGTTGAGGCATGGAACAGTGATATAAAAGTGAAGATTGGGGGACGATGGGACCGTGTTCATTGGAGTTACAGCGACACCGTGTTTTATGGTGAGGGATTCGTTAACATGGTAGCACCATATTAAGTAACATCAGATTCGACGTAGAGCTGTTCAGGGCCGCAGTGTTAACCATCACGTGAAGTTTGATGGCGTTCTGAGCATATCATTTTGAGTTATGACATCATCGTGTTCCATGGCGAGGGATCGCCTAGCATCGAGCGAACGCGAACTTTGGCGCCAAATCACGGCTATGCCGTGCGAAATAATTGTTGTTCCTTGATAACTTTTAATTGCCCATGTCTTGAGACGCTACCCGACGAATTTCGAGTCGTACGGATAAAGTCCCTAGGAGGAGATAGATTTTGTGCGGAGGACGAAAAACGCGTTTTTCCGATGCCAAATTCAAAATGGCCGACTTCCTGTACGTCATTTTATACGCCCACGTGACTGGGCTCGCGCGGACTATCTGCCGTCATGATTTCCGAACCTTTTCTGTGCTTTTGCCGGTCGTTTTCCCTGTTTTGGGTTTGTTTCGCAGGTTTATCAGTCGCTGCCGGTTTCGCCAATCTCAGGTCTCAGACCCTAATTATCAATTATTATAACGTGCACAAATATATATATTCTAAATAATCCAACAGTGAAAAGGTTGCGGTCAACAAAAATACAGCGACCCTCTCACCCTCTCCTCCACACACACCACACACACCTCCCACAGGTGAGTACCGCCCATATACCCATGTGGCCTAACGAATCCAACTCATTATTGATAACAAAAACATAAATAATAATTTTATAATCACAATGACAACATTTAAACAATCTAAACTTTTTTACATTTACAACAGAAATCCCAACTCTCTGACATTGCTGGCTCCTAGAATAATCTAAATAATCTACATAACAGCCACATAAGACTTTTGTGACCTGTAGCTTCCAACCAAACTCTGTACAATTTTCTGAGGATTTAACAAAGAATGACTTAAACTTTATTTTAACTTCTTTTCCCACATAACGACATATGAAGAGACTTCTCTAGACTGCCAAAGATGCTCTTCTGCAGAGGAAATGAGTGTGTGAGTGTCTCTGTTTTATATACTATTAAAGTGACTTTCTTTGGGTTTTGTACTGACAAAACAAGACATTTAAAGACCTCACTTTAAGAAACTTCATAGAGATTTCTCTTTATTTTCTAACATTTTAGAGACCATAACTAAAATGATATACAGATCAAGGAACATCGTTGTACAAACACAGCCAGGTGCACAGTTTCTAATCTGTAGCCTCCATGTCTTTCCTGCATGTCTCTGTTTGTACATCATAATAAAGTAACCATCTTTAGGTTTTGGATTTACAAAACAAGAAATGTAAAGATATCACCGTTCTTGGAACATTTTAGAGACCGAACCATTCGTGTAAAATGTAATTAATCTACAGATCAATTAAAACCATTGTTAGCTGCAGCCCTAAAACCACCAACACGTTCCTGACCTGTAGTCTCCAACCAAACCAACCAAAATATTTTTCTGAGAATCTAACAGTTAACGGCTTTGGCTTTCTTTTAATTTTCTCTTTTCAAATGATGACATAAAACGGCTTCTCTTCTCTGTGTGTGTGTGTGTGTGTGTGTGTGTGTGTGTGTGTGTGTGTGTGTGTGTGTGTGTGTGTGTGTGTGTGTGTGTGTGTGTGTGTGTGTGTGTGTGTGTGTGTGTGTGTGTGTGTGTGTGTGTGTGTCTTACGGGGAGATGGTGATCTTGGTGTCTGTGTCCTGCTCCACTTTCTTCAGGTTGCGGCCCTCCTTCCCGATCAGGCGTCCCACAAAGTTGTTGTGAGCCAGGATCTTGAGAGGAACCTCATCAGCACTGCAAACATGTGAAACAACGTTAGCACCTGTTTCATCTCTGTTCAGATCTCTGTCACCGCCTGATGCTGGAGGCTCTCCACATGTTGGAACATACGTCTTGGTGTCTTTGGCCTCCTGGTGCATGATATCCAGGATCATGCGGCAGGCGGAGGAGCAGCCGTCGGGGGTGGAGTGGATGCTGATGGGCTTCTCCGCTGCGCCTGCGTTCTCCTTGCGATGCACGTCAATCCTGCAGGGATGGAAGAAGATGAGAATTACGTGAGAAGGTGCTTCCTAAATTCAGTGGAGTGCTTAACTATGGATTACACCCGGCTCATTACTTGGTTTACACTGAAAATGTAGGAACAGCAGAGATGATGATGGCTCTTTTGGGCTTAAATATTGTCTGTACGATATCAGAGCTTGTGAATGTGTTGTTGCTAGAATATAACGTTTTTCAGAAAGTCTTTCAGCAATTTCCTAATCCTGGAAATGAGTAAGCATTTTAGCACTTCCGGTACCCTCCTCTGGAATCAATGTTTTTTTGTATTAGTTTTTGGTTGTTATTCTGAAATAAGGTCTTTGGTTAACACAAGCTGAAGAGATTGTATCATTTTCTTCTACAACATAAAATACCTCAGTAAATACCCCACTGGAAAACGTATGAAGCTTCTTTGTGTCTAAAAAACAAGTGTCTAAATGAGACTACCAAACATCTACATGTTAAACATTAGCCACATTTAGCTTAGTGGTGGTGATGTGAAGTCGTGTGACCGTGTTGTACAGTAGTTTGTTTATAGCCTGGCATTGCTTTTGACTTCTGGTGATGGCATTAACACATCGACTATTAAAAAAGTTGGGTTAATTAATTAACCTGCTGAACAAAACATGTCATTATCATACACAGTGGGGCAAAAAAGTATTTAGTCAGCCACCAATTGTGCAAGTTCTCCCACTTAAAAAGATGAGAGAGGCCTGTAATTTTCATCCTAGGTATACCTCAACTATGAGAGACAAAATGAGAAAAATAAATCCAGAAGATCACATTGTCTGATTTTTAAAGAATGTATTTGCAAATTATGGTGCAAAATAAGTATTTGGTCAATAACAAAAGTTCATCTCAATACTTTGTTATATACCCTTTGTTGGCAATGACAGAGGTCAAACGTTTTCTGTAAGTCTTCACAAGGTTTTCACACACTGTTGCTGGTATTTTGGCCCATTCCTCCATGCAGATCTCCTCTAGAGCAGTGATGTTTTGGGGCTGTCGCTGGGCAACACAGACTTTCAACTCCCTTCAAAGATTTTCTATGGGGTTGAGATCTGGAGACTGGCTAGGCCACTCCAGGACCTTGAAATGCTTCTTACGAAGCCACTCCTTCGTTGCCCGGACGGTGTGTTTGCCAATCATTGTCAAGCTGAAAGACCCAGCCACGTTTCATCTTCAATGCCCTTGCTGATGGAAGGAGGTTGTCACTCAAAATCTCACAATACATGGCCCCATTCATTCTTTCCTTTACACGGGTCAGTCGTTTGGTCCCTTTGCAGAAAAACAGCCCCAAAGCATGATGTTTCCACCCCCATGTTTCACAGTAGGTATGGTGTTCTTTGGATGCAACTCAGCGTTCTTTCTCCTCCAAACACGTCTAGTTGAGTTTTTACCAAAAAGTTCTATTTTGGTTTCATCTGACCATATGACATTCTCCCAATCCTCTTCTGGATCATTTTTTTATTTAACCTTTATTTAACCAGATAAAAAGCATTGAGATAAAATCTCATTTACAATGCTGACCTGGCCAAGAAGGCAGCAACGTAACACATAACACATAACACAAACATATAAAATACAGAGAACATAACCAAGAAAACAAAAGACGAAAAAAGCAGTTACTAAATTGTGCACATTAGGACAGTAAGAAAGGCACTACTTATTACTGCAAGAACAGCTGGTGGTAAGGACTTCTGACAACTTCAATTTAAAACAGGCTATAGAGACAAGTGCCGTCAGTTTGAGGCGTGATTGAAGGTCATTCCAAGACCAAGGACCATAATAAAAGAGACTCCTTTTTCCAGCCTCAGTCCGCACAGCAGGAACCTGGAACCGTATCCAGGCACTGGATCTGAGGTTGTAAAAGTCACAAACTGGAGCAAATCTGGCACATATGTAGAGTGGAAGCTTTCCTAAAATGGCTTTATACATTAATAAAAACCAATGCTGCATCCTACGCATAGTGAATGAGGACCATCCAGTTAGGCTATACAGTGTGCAATGATGAGTCCTATAGGGTGCATTTGATATATAACTCAGTGCAGCATGGTAGAGTGGGTCAAGTTTGGCCAAGACAGT